>NC_092338.1:397075000-397378333 GCF_046630445.1 Rutidosis leptorrhynchoides
ACCCTCAATTGTTTAACAGAATACGTTTAAGAAGAGGCAAGCAAAGAACCGTCGATGGTGTTATTTTAAACAGAAAAATTATACAGCAGCCCCACTTTTATTAAACAAAAGTTTAAGCATACTTTACCCCATCGAATGATTTCTTGTTCCACCCCGAGTCCTTTTCTCTTCACACTTTTTCCTTATATCTTAAAACTCACCATCTAAATTACCAAAAAAAAAAAAAAAATATACGCCATATATAAGTACTCCCAATGTGTCGGCCATTTATGAAGATAAAGTAGGATTACGTAGCACTCCATGATAACACTTGTTTGTCTATTTTGATCAATTAAAAACCGATGGAAAACAAGTTACATAAAGGTGGTCCAACCAATCCACTAGTTCGGTTTTCCCTTTTCCTTTTCGTTTTTTTAAGTAATAAATAGAAACCACAAAGTGCCGACTACTTTTTATAAATCTTAAGTGGATTGGGTAAATGGAATCACAAAGTGCCGACCATTTTTTTTATAAGTCTCAAGTGGATCGTTTGATGGATTGTTGCTGGCCATAAAGTCTAACCCATCCCATATTTAATATATTACTTTTAAACCAAGTGGGGGTTATTCACTTTGAAATTATCGGGCAAAAAAAAAAATATGGTAGTTAAAATCACATGGTTCAATGGTAATAATATTTGGTGCTTTTATTCGACTGGAAACATGGAATCACAGAAGCGATAGTTTGATTATTGTAACGGTTTTAATGGTGGTGATTAAAGGGTTTAGGTGGTAGAAGGTGATGGTGGCGGTTGATATGGTGACTGCAGCAGTCGACATTAAACAGCGAAAATTAGCAGCTGCAGTAGTAATTTACGGTGGTCTAATGTTTGATGGTTGAGGTGGTGACCGGGGTTTTAGTGGTGGTGGAAGCTCACGATGGTTTTGGTTTTTGTTTCACGAAGAGAGAAGCAAGAAAGGTTGAGTTGGTTATGGTTGTTAGTGAGAGAAAGAGATTTTAAGGTGGTCACATGGTGGTTATGGACGCTAGGGTTGTGATAAGGTGGTGTGTTTGGTTCGATGACAGTAACTATAGCAACATAGGTGATCTATTGGTGTGGGTCGTGGTGGTTGTCGAAGGTGGAAGATGGTAGTGATCATAGGAGGTGATTGGAGCTCGAATGGTGAAGGTTGTTTATCTATCTATCTTGAATATACACACATATATATATATAAAGAGAAAGAGGTAGTGATGGTGTTATGTAAATATATGTACATACTCCGTTGGTGATCGTGAAGGTGATGGAGGATTGAGACTAGGGTGGCGGTGGTGAGGGTTCATCTCACCGGAACAGTGGTAGAGATGGCCGAAGGAGGTGGCGTTTGATAGTAGTGGATCGAGCATATCATATATTTCATGTTATCATATATTTTATGTAAATGCATATGAATATATAAGTTATATCCATATATAATATAGATTGGGGAACATCAAAAAGTTATCACAGTAAATTAATGTAACACATGCGAATCTTAATTGTAGTTATACTGCCGACATTTAGATATTTCCAATTCGCAGAGTGCTATATCATGTCCATTGCTAAACAGTCAACGTATAAAAGTGTCCCTAAAAATCCCAAATTTTTAGATTAAACATATTTAATTATTTCACTCATTACCTGTTTGAAACCTGATCAAAAAGGTTTGATAATTGTTTATTTTCTGTTCCGATTTATATGTACGGAGTACAAATATTTAAACTTAAAAAAGGTAAAAATATTTTTATCAACCCTAAAATCTTCGAAATCAATTTACTGCTCAACTTTTATTTTAAATCTTCATAAACTTGTACTAGATCTATATTAAAACCAACGAAGCATCAACCGAGTGTCACTGACGTTTACTAATTAGGCTCGAAATAATTCATTTTCCATTTACTCTCTCTCTATATATAATCAGTTTTAAATAACAAGTTTTATCACATAAATATATATTATATATTTTTAAAAAAATAGATTTAATATTATTTTATATATTTCCAAGTAGTATTTATATACACATTTATACACACACACATATATATGTATCTATTTACAAATAGTTGTTCGTGAATTATCGAGAACAGTCGAAGGTCAATTGAATATATGAATCAGTTCAAAATTTTTGAGACTCAACCTAACAGACTTTGCTTATCGTGTTGAAATTACACCATCGTATCGAGAGTTTGGTTTAAAATTAGTCGAAATTTTCCGGGTCGTGACAGTACCTACCCGTTAAATAAATTTCGTCCCCGAAATTTGATAGAGGTCGTCATGGACAACAATAGGAATGTTTTCATGACGAATACGAGGTAATAATGGAGTTTTATCATCCTTGAGTAATATAGTTAAAATAATTTGATTATGCGAAGAGTATAAGTGAGGTTATCACAAAAGAGTGAAATGAAGTGATTAGAGGTTTGTCTTAACTTTTGACATAGTCAAGGTTGATTTTCAGAATTCAAGGATTTAAAGAAAATCTTCTAATCAGAAAGAAAATGTAATCGCACGATTTATTAGCAGATTGTCGGAGTTACGAAAGAACGGAAATATCAAGGAAATATTTCCGTGATATGCTTAGAGATTAAGTAGAATGAAAGAGTCGTGTAACATGACACATGATGAGGATAAGGTCTGTGAATCAGCATCACGTTCTATTAGAAATTTAGCATGACTTACTGTAATATAACTACGTTGGCCCGACGTCATTATATTATACTAACTCATGCTTCAATTCCCTACACTTCTCCAAAAATCATCCATAATTTAAACTCAAATTTCATAGAAGGATAGAAACTGAAACAGTTTCTTTTATGAGGTAACATAGATAGCACGAGAAGATAGATAATTTCGGATGAAGATATTTATGACGATATTTTGAAATTTCTAGATCGAAGGATGATGAAGAAAATGTTTCCGCAAGGATTTAGAATAAGTAGGAGCAAGATATTCGTTTAAAGGTTTCAGTAGATACTGAATCATCTGGATTCGTTAAGTACAGGCTTAGTCTTTGTGATTTATTCACAATCTCCTTCATGGTTTGCTCAATTCGTTTTCCAGTACCAATTTTCTATTGAGTGTTTCCAACACTTCCTTCTTTGTCATCAACTTTTGGCCATTAAGACCATCTACAACATGCTGCTTTATCAGCATTTTTAAAGTTAACAGATCTGGGTCATCGGTTATCAAACCAAGGTGGTTTTGGGGGAATTGTGTTTTTAGATGATTAAATGCTGATGGTAATATGGTGGAATATAAAAGGTTCTCCGGTAACGATGAGGAAAGCTATTCGTATATATCAAAGTTATAATAAGACTTTATTCGAATAAAAGGTCGAAGTTAATCTGATGGAGCTGTGACAAAATTGGCTACTTTGAAAAGGGATCGTAAAGTTGTTTTTGCTAATAAATGATAAAGAATTCGACACGGTTACGGGTTAAATTATGACTTTGGGTTCGAGGGTTTTTCAGGTGTATAACTATATGCATAAATCTTTCCTTCCGTAGATGAAGTGCGGTTGGTTCAACCTTCCGATTGAGGTATTTTCAGGAATTATGAAAGGTTTGATCGCGGATTGTAATCATCAAGATACGAATGAGGTTTAAGATGAAATCAAGTGGCAAGCTTGAAGAATTGTTTAGTTTCATATGTTATAATCAATATTTTAATTCATTTTAATTGTCCAAAGTTAGCAGTCCAATAGTCCAATTGTCCAATAGTTCAATAAATTCATATATAATTTAATATATAATATTCGAATTAATTAATACGTATCGTGACCCGTGTACCGGTCTCAGTATTGATCACAACTCAAACTATATATATATATTTTGGAATCAACTCCAACCCTGTATAGCCAACTCCCACATTCGCATATAGAGTGTCTACGGTTGTTCCGATATATATATATATATATATATGGGTCGATATGATAGGTCGAAACCTTGTATACGTGTCCCGTTATTTAAAGTGCGTAAAATAAATAAATATATATCATGACCCGTGTACAACGTATTGTCTCAGAATTAATCCGACGTATTGTGTACATGTGTCCCGACTTAAAATGTGAAAAAGTAAATAACAGAAATTAAATGACAATAAATAAAATTGCGAGAATGTAAATTACGATAAATAAATTGTAACCAGTTAGCTAGGAACAGTTAGCTAGGAACAGTTAGCGTGGAATCTTAATAAAATTCATCATAGTTAATTTGTTTGTTTCTAACACTTTTTATTTTGTCCAATGTTTTCTTCGTTATGCCACTTGTTGGGTTCTGATAGATCAAAATCCAAATATGAAATTGAATGAAAATGTGTATTCTGCGGTGAACGGATTCGTATATCGATGGTTGTAAGTAGAATAGTAAATGACCGTTGAATCAGATTCGAAGAATGTACAGTGTAACTTGTTAATGTGAGATCTAAATATTCCTCGGGTACTACCTACCCGTTAAAATATTTTTCATCATTAACATTTTGTACTGAAGAATTTTTAATTACCATCTTTATGAAAATATACTTGCATATATATTTTCTTCAGATGTAATTATGGATTTAATGAGTCAATAAGATATTAAACTCATTTAATTTATCGTTAATACTATATTACATGGTCTCTAGAACATTAGAGATTACATAATCGCCATGTCGAACGAAAATAAATGAGGTAGAACGATATGTAAAGCGAAGATAATCGATGTAGAATGATATGTAGAACGAAGATCATACTCGAAGTACAGATGGTGATATTGAGGCGTGTGATGTTGATATCCGAGGTACAGTTTGTGATGTTGAGGTTTATGACGCGGTTGTGGTTGAGGGTAAGAAGGGTACTGTCGACGTTGATGATGGTGGTGCTAATTATGCTGCTGGTGCTGCTGCTGATGTTTGCATTCTTCGCACCATGTTCTTCAAAGCCGTCATGCGAGCACGTAGTTCGTTAACTTCTGCTAGTACACCGGGATGATTGACAGTTGAAGCGAGCGGATGAATAAGATTTAAAATATAGGATAATATATAATCGTGACGAGACACTCTGGAAATGAGAGAGAAAATGGTTTCTCGAACAGGTTCGCCGGTAAGTGCTTCAGGTTCATCGCCAAGTGAGCAATTCGGTGGATGGAAGGGATCTTCGATGTGAAATGATTTTCGGATATCGAATGATATTCTAGCTATATAGAATATCTATATATATAATACTAAAGATTTCGTAGACTACAGAGGAACCTACGGCATATGTCAGGCAAGTCTACAGATGTGCTAAGATATGAATTTTGTCTATACACTATCGATGCACTAAATGCAGTAAGACATGTCTAGACTTATGAATGATAAGCAGGAAATTTACTAAGGATGATAAGCAGATGATTTCCGACGAGAAATGATAAGCAAAACCTTTGACATACAAACACGGTCGAAGTCCAGACTCACTAATGCATCCTAACGACTTATCAGTTAGACACACTAATGCAGCCCTGGTTCACTAAGACCAACGCTCTGATACCACCTGTGATGACCCGTCCTAATCCACCTGGACGAAGTCATCAACATTTGGTCCCATTGCGATGATCGACTCCAATTAATGTCCTTAAAACGAGCAAATGCACCGCGAAAGACTTAATTCGTACCTGAGAATAAACATGCTTAAAAGTGTCAACCAAAAGGTTGGTGAGTTCATAGGTTTATCATAATAATCATTTCAATATATTAATAGCCCACAAGATTTCATAATCATAAACATAATACACTCGCAAGTGTATGAAAAGCATTCTAAGTAGTTGAGCACTTGGTAACCATACTTAACATTTAATCAATGTCGCATATTCCCTTTATTATGAAATCTCACTACACCGTACCAAGTGTAGTCACCAAAACGAAGTACTGTGCAACCGTTGAATACTGGTCGTCCAGTCCGGTTGGGGTTGTCAGGCCCGATAGATCTATCAACAGGATTCGCGTTTACAATACCCATGTAAATAGTAGTTACCAAGCTACAGGGAAATATGCCAGTGGTACAACTCAACGTAGAATATATTTTTAAGTACTTGTGTCTATTTCGTAAACATTTATAAAAACAGCGCATGTATTCTCAGCCCAAAAATATATATTGCAAAAGCAATTAAAAAGGGAGCAAATGAAACTCACCGAATGTATTTTGTAGTAAAAATACATAGACGACATTGAACAAAAGTAGGGTTGGTCTCGGATTCATGAACCTATATCACGTATATATATATTAACACACATAATAACAATTAACAATTTATATATATATATATTTTGTATATATATACATATCTTTTGTTTTGTTAAAAATTATAATAATACTAAAATAATATTAGTAATGATAAAAATAATAATAATGATAATAGAGTAAAAAAAAATGATACTTTTAGTATAAATGATAAAATGATAAAAATAATACCTTTTAAATAAAATGTTAATTTTAATAATAGTGAATACTAATAATAATAAGTAAATAATAATAATAATGTTAATTCTAATAATAATAATAATAATAATAATGATAATAATAATACATTCATTAATAACTAATAATCATAATCATAATGAAAATAATAATAATAATACTTATATTAATAATAAACATGATAAAATTAATGATAATAATAATAATGTTAAGACTACCTTAAGAGGCTTAAAAAGATAAAGTGCCCGAGCCGGGACAGGAACCTGCGACCTCATGCTAACCCGAACAACACCTTAACCATTACACTGTTGCAGCTTTTCTATTTTAAAATCGACGCTTCAAGATATATATTCAGTATTCGTTTCTTTTGTTTCATAAAACCCGGCCTAACCGTGATACTTGCAACCCTCAATTGTTTAACACAATACGTTTAAGAAGAGGCAAGCAAAGAACCGTCGATGGTGTTATTTTAAACAGAAAAATTATACAGCAGCCCCACTTTTATTAAACAAAAGTTTAAGCATACTTTACCCCATCGAATGATTTCTTGTTCCACCCCGAGTCCTTTTCTCTTCACACTTTTTCCTTATATCTTAAAACTCACCATCTAAATTACCAAAAAAAATATATATATATATACGCCATATATGAGTACTCCCAATGTGTCGGCCATTTATGAAGATAAAGTAGGATTACGTAGCACTCCATGATAAAACTTGTTTGTCTATTTTGATCAATTAAAAACCGATGGAAAACAAGTTACATAAAGGTGGTCCAACCAATCCACTAGTTCGGTTTCCCTTTTCCTTTTCGTTTTTTTAAGTAATAAATAGAAACCACAAAGTGCCGACTACCTTTTATAAATCTTAAGTAGATTGGGTAAATGGAATCACAAAGTGCCGACCATTTTTTTATAAGTCTCAAGTGGATCGTTTGATGGATTGTTGCTGGCCATAAAGTCTAACCCATCCCATATTTAATATATTACTTTTAAACCAAGTGGGGGTTATTCACTTTGAAATTATCGGGCAAAAAAAAAAAACAATATGGTAGTTAAAATCACATGGTTCAATGGTAATAATATTTGGTGCTTTTATTCGAATGGAAACATGGAATCACAGTAGCGATAGTTTGATTATTGTAACGGTTTTAATGGTGGTGATTAAAGGGTTTAGGTGGTAGAAGGTAATGGTGGCGGTTGATATGGTGACTGCAGCAGATGACATTAAACAACAAAAATTAGCAGCTGCAGTAGTAAGTTACGGTGGTCTAGTGTTTGATGGTTGAGGTGGTGATTGGGGTTTTAGTGGTGGTGGAAGCTCACGATGGTTTTGGTTTTTGTTTCACGAAGAGAGAAGCAAGAAAGGTTGAGATGGTTATGGTTGTTAGTGGGAGAAAGAGATTTTAAGGTGGTCACATGGTGGTTATGGACGCTAGGGTTGTGATAAGGTGGTGTGTTTGGTTCGATGACAGTAACTATAACAACATAGGTGATCTATTGGTGTGGGTCGTGGTGGTTGTCGAAGGTGGAAGGTGGTAGTGATCATAGGAGGTGATTGGAGCTCGAATGGTGAAGGTTGTTTATCTATCTATCTTGAATATACACATATATATATAAAGAGAAAGAGGTAGTGATGGTGTTATGTAAATATATGTACATACTCCGTTGGTGATCGTGAAGGTGATGGAGGATTGAGACTAGGGTGGCGGTGGTGAGGGTTCATCTCGCCGGAACAGTGGTAGAGACGGCCGAAGGAGGTGGCGTTTGATAGTAGTGGATCGAGCATATCATATATTTCATGTTATCATATATTTTATGTAAATGCATATGAATATATAAGTTATATCCATATATAATATATATTGGGGAACATCAAAAAGTTATCACAGTAAATTAATGTAACACATGTGAATCTTAATTGTAGTTATACTGCCGACATTTAGATATTTCCAATTCGCGGAGTGCTATATCATGTCCATTGCTAAACAGTCAACGTATAAAATTGTCCCTAAAAATCCCAAATTTTTAGATTAAACATATTTAATTATTTCACTCATTACCTGTTTGAAACCTGATCAAAAAGGTTTGATAATTGTTTATTTTCTGTTCCGATTTATATGTACGGAGTACAAATATTTAAACTTAAAAAAGGTAAAAATATTTTTATCAACCCTAAAATCTTCGAAATCAATTTACTGTTCAACTTTTATTTTAAATCTTCATAAACTTGTACTAGATCTATATTAAAACCAACGAAGCGTCAACCGAGTGTCACTGACGTTTACTAATTAGGCTCGAAATCATTCATTTTCCATTTACTCTCTCTCTATATATAATCAGTTTTAAATAACAAGTTTTATCACATAAATATATATTATATATTTTTAAACAAATAGATTTAATATTATTTTATATATTTCCAAGTAGTATTTATATACACATTTATATACACACACATATATATGTATCTATTTACAAATAGTTGTTCGTGAATTGTCGAGAACAGTCGAAGGTCAATTGAATATATGAAACAGTTCAAAATTTTTGAGACTCAACCTAACAGACTTTGCTTATCGTGTTGAAATTACACTATCGTATCGAGAGTTTGGTTTAAAATTAGTCGAAATTTTCCGGGTCGTGACATCATGGCAGGGATGAAATTGTGTTTTTAAAATGTAGCCAACGGAGGTCGAACTCCTGACCTCCCCTTAAGAAGGCGGGCCACCAACCGATGGACCACATCACAACTACAAGATAAATCCCTAAGATCAGAAGAATGATGATGGTTAGCTGTTACTAGTGTTGTAGGTGGATACATGTGATCATTTTGGTGGGACCCACTTTGAAAGGAGTGTTGCTGTTGATGTTGTGGAATAACATTAACAGTATTAGTACTAGCTGTAGACTTCCTAATTTTCATACCTATCTGACTTGCATTTTGAAGATGAAATTTAGTAACACTTGCATTGTTTGGGCTAATTTTAATTTGTTGAAGATGATTATGAATAAACCATGATGGTAATAAATGATTTTGTTGTAAAGTACTACTATTATTGTTATTATTCATAGTATGTGGATTGAGTTGAGAGGGTTCAAAGAGTTATTATGGTTCAGTGTTTTTTATTTCGGCGAAAATATTAATATATATATATATATATATATATATATATATATATATATATATATATATATATATATATATATATATATATATATATATAAAGATTGTAAAGATCCGGTGGTACACACGAACGAAAAAATTTGAAAGGTCTCGCTCTGATCGTCCTACAAAAATGGACGATAACAGTGAAAGAGAGCGAGCACATTGAAAATGTAAATGACAGTACTAACGAAAAACCACCAAACCTAAATCTAAAAATACATAAAACCGGGCACGTATCTAACGCCGCAATCACCACTACTTAAAAGCCACATAACTAAAATGAACACCGGGCACTCCAGTAGCACCTAACCCGAGACCTGCAAATCAAAGTAACCTCTCGTACTCGAAAACCACGAAATAACTCCTAAACCAGAGAACCATAAGCCTGCCGAGTAAGATCAAATCCCCGTTCGAGCGGAAAAAAGGATTCTGAGAGAAGCACTCCAATAAACATCAATTTTTCGAGGTCAACTAAGTCAACACACATCGACAACGACATCGAGTCCACCCGAATAGACTTGACTACGGGAAAGGTATGAACACAATAGCGGAGCAAAAACCAAATAGTGCAAATCACAAAGTCAAACCAATAGAAACCAGGCTATCATCACCAACTTTTCTGAAGATTTACAAACCCGCAAAAACCAGTAGCCAAAAACCAGAAGCTAGCTTCCGCTGGCGACCACCAGCATCCGCCATCAACCCCCGGTAGAAACCAATAGCCATTAGGCTCCAAGATACCACAAACGACTGCCAACAACGTCATCAGCAACCGTAATCACCGTCTGTCGACGACAACCCTTCACGTCAACCAGACGGTCGTCATAGCGCTGGTTGTAGCCACCCACAACCACCCATAGCAGTCGTCAACAGTTAGCAACCACTCAAGGCTGCTAACAGCCACCATCCACCAAAAGTGGCCACAGGCAGCCTTCCGGCCACGGATTCCACTAGATTTCAAATAAAAAGCAAACACCAACCACCAACCCGCCAAACACAACAACAACCTCAAAACGAAACCCCAACATACCTAGATGTTTATAGAATTTCGTCGGAATTCATCACCTACAACCACCAGAGGAAATAATACGACAACCACAATCAGAGAGGAAAAGGAGAAACAGTGTTGAGTGGGAAATTTATTGGTAAATGAAGTGGAGGATGGTTTGGTGAAAATAGTGATGGTGTTGAAGATCTTGCATCTTCTTTTGCTAAAACACTGCAAAAAGCTCCTTAAGTTGTGAACCTGTACCTCCTGTTGTGATTGAGATGTAACCAAAAAGAAATAAACAATTGATCAGCATTCTAAACAAAATACTAGTAAAACCTAATTTTTATAAAAGTGATTTCATTTAGCATTAAAATTAGATAAAGGTATTATATAATATGTGATGAAACATTATTACAATTTGATATTTAAATCCCAACAATAATCTCAAATAATACCCAACTCTTATTATCAGTTATGTTGGTGATTTTAGTGTCATCTAACAATCATTTAGGTAATTGAGATTTACTTAAAAGTGAAAGTTATCTAGTTATACTTACTAATGGGGTTGGAGAGTGCGGAGTGCACGCCCGTAAGAGTTGACTAGACATTGTCGCAAAAATAACGGGGGCAAGGGGTCTGCGCCCCCTTTCGGGGTCCAAGGGGAAGCGCCCTTGGCTGGAGTCCAAGGGTAGCACCCCGAAACCTCAACCGAAAAGGCACTATTCTTTATATTAGAAATTTGTTTTGATATTTCCGCCAAAAGTCAAATGTCAGTTAAATTAACAGATTTTCCAGCCTAAACGAAGGGTTGTAACCTTTGATTGCACCCTTTCATGTTTAACTGTTTAATAGTTTTTTTGTAATAACCCTACTATTTCTGTTAAGCTTTGTTAACTGTCCGTTAAGTAATTAACGGTGTTTACTTTCGTTTTATGTATTTAATTGAATTAAATGCATACTTGAGTTCATGATGAACTAACATAATCAATATATGATTATATTAGCGGGAAAACTTATTTCATATTTTGAAATACCGAGAGAACGATACGATTTTGAAAACTGCAACAGAGGTCTCACGAGACTGCGAAACGTCCGATTTTTGATAAAATAATATTTTTAATAATTATTACTTTTAATAAAAACTTATTTAATTTATTATTTATTTAATGAATTAAACACGGTGGGTCGCGTTTTAATGACCGGTCGATGTTCCGGGAACATGGTACGGTTAACGGACCACTGCACGAAGACTAGTAAGCAAAACGAGCCCGGAAACACCCCCCATGGGCCATTCGGCCGAATCCCCCCATGGCACCCCTTAATGGACTTAATCTTTATTAATGGGTCACTAGTAGTGTTTAATGAGGCCCTAAACTAGAATATAATTAGCAAGGATTATACTGAAACCCTCATTCAACCTAAAATAGTCGGCTGGTTTGCTCTCTCCTTCCCTCTTTGGCCGTCGACATCACCACCACCATAACACCACTCAAAAATCAAAATTAGCTAAAGTCTTGTGCATCAAAGTTGTTCCTTGCATCATTCTACATATAGTAACGTGTGTTGATTGCCCTAGAAAGGTATAATTGCAAACCCTAAGTTTATGAATATGTTTTTTATTATTAATTTTATGAATTAGATGCTCTATTGCTCAGTTGGTCGCGTTTGTACATGTAATTAGTCGTTATATTGTCCGGATCGCGAGTTAGGGTTTAAAAACGAATTGAATTGCTATGCTACTGGTTTTGTGACTTTGTATTCTGTACATGAAAAGTGTTTATATGGATAGCTATCGAAAAACTATTGAGTTTGCTCGCTTGAATCGCATGATTTCATTTTGTATAGCTTAAGTTATGCACATTTGAAGTTTCGGTGTGTATTTATGCTATATTTCGAAAACTGCAATATGTGTGTTTTGAATTGGCTTATGAACTGATTCTAGATGGATAGATAATTGAAAAACATATAAAATGGACTAGAATATCATAGTAATTGGATTTGTAAAAGTCATTTTATGCCTACTTGAATGTTTGCGGTAAAACGTGTTAACTAGCAATATGTTCATGAATCAAACGACCATTTAATATGATTTTTAGAAACCAAGCTTTTATATTCTGGAAATTACATGATTATTAATTGATCTTTCATGTAGACCTCAAATGCTAATTGTTTCTAGATGCTCGTATAATCGACCCAGAAAACGACTACCTGAATGGGATCGAAAGGTCTAGTTTGTACATATAATTGGCTAGCATGAAGTAGAAGTAGTTTTAGACCTTGTGCTTCTGATATGTTGTTAAATGTATGTTCCTTAGCATATCTCATTTGTATGTCTAGCTCTGAAAACTCTAATTTCTATGTGTTGTATGCGTATCTAAACCGAAGGTCTGGATTCTATCTAAATAAGAAATTCCGAATTGTTGGTCAAAACTCTACAAATTGGCTATATGGTTTTCTTAGATATTTTTAAAACTGATAATTTGAGGTGTTAGGAACCATCTCCAATTGGCCGTTTGTGATTTACTATTTTCTAGAATAAATGAGAATTAATATGAAACTGATGCGCAAACAGAAACTGAAGTTGAATGTTTTGAATGCTACATGAGTTCTAGGAATCATATGATAGCGTGCTTAATCTTTTTAGAAAGCTTATGACATGAACTTATGATCTGGAGCTTCTCATAATTTTTTTACATGTCAATTGTGAACTATGTTTGTCCTATTGCAACACCGTTGTGAACACATACGATAACTAAACTAGTAAATGTTAATTAACTAAAGGAATGTGTGAAACTCATGAGTTGACCTTGGTTTGAATTTGTGGTATCATTGACATGACTTACTGATGTAGTTGACTTATGTTGACCAACTTGACCAAGTTTTTACTTTTGTTGACTTGCTTGACTAGTTGACTTCTGTGTTGACTTTTACTATACAATGGCATCGGTCTGAGCAATAGGACAACTGTAATGTGAGTCTGTCTTTTAAAACAAACTTATGTAACTATGTAATGGTACATTTAGGTTACATTACTCGGTCGTTGTAATTTGACTACTATTTGCTTGTGAATTGTCAAGTGCACTCAAGGTGAGTCTACAGTCCCATACTCTTTTACTTTTTGGGATGAGATAACATGCTGTTTTAAACTCTTTTACACATTAGACACGAGTACAAAACTGAATATACACAATGAGTTAGATCCAAAAGCCCTTAGCTTGAATATATTAATTACTTACGTAAGGTTCAAACTATAAGGTTGAATCCGTAGGTTTGACAAACCTCACTCTACAGACTGGGTGCTTATAACTTTGTTGCTGAATGCTTGATCAGCATTTGCTATATAGGGTAAAGGAAGTCGTGTAGCGCAATAGCTATCCGCGGGTTAAAACTTTATATTCAAGTGCTCATAACAGTTGTATAATTTTTATTGCTTTGAACTAAATCTCGTGATCTAACAAAAGATAAACTGATTTACTAAACCTGTAGATTCATTCAACAATTTTGTTGACTGTTTTCATGTTTTATCTCAGGTTCTTAAAGGTATTATGCTTCCACTTACTTTGATGACTATGTGCATACGTGGTGCATACACTGGATTGGAGTCCAGCATTGGTTTTGTCAAGAATATTTACGATCGCATTAAAACTCTTTCCTTTTAAATAATTTTTATAGATTATTTACTATTGTCATTACGTTAAACATTTTGAATTATTTTACTTTAATGACAATGCTTTTGAAATACATGCGGTTGCTTTTCGAAAAACGTCTCATATAGAGGGCGTGACCGTTAATTGTGGGACTAGAAGTTAATATTATGTTAGTGTGTTCTGACGGGGTGTTACATTTGGTATTAGAGCTAATGGTTGTAGGGAACTAGGATTTGCATTAGTGTGTCTGTATGAGTCTCTAGGACACATAAGCGAGTCTATACTACAACCCGTACTTAGAACTTTTGTGATTTACTACACTACTGCATATACTTTTCTTATGTTATGTGTCTACTAACTTGGCATGTTTTCTTTGAGCTTTAGATGTCTGCTTCTCATCCCATCATTATTAGCGACTCTGAATCTAAAGCTGAAGATACTGTTCAGTCATCAGTGAACCAGATATCTGACTCTGAGGTTGAGGTTGAGTCCGTGCATATGGAGGAGACTGAGCCCTCTGAGGCAGGTACAGATGCTACTAAAGATGATCCCGAGGAAGAACCTGAAGAGGAACCCGAAAAGGATCCTGATGAGGAAGAGCCCGAGGAAGAGTCGGAACCCGAACTGCCTACCCCGGTGCAGCCTAGCACTTTAGGTAAAAGGCCCAGCTCACCTGAACCCCTTCCTATCCCTCATGTGGTAGGTGGGTGGAGAAGGGATAAACCTCGCAGGAGGTTGTTTGAGTCGAGTAACAATCCAGTTGCTCCCAGGGTTTCTCTCCATGACTCTAATCGTCTGTCTACTAGTGCCTTGCCTAATACTCCTGCTACCTCAGCTAGCTACCAGGGTTTCTCTCCACTACTTTGGATATTTTATTACTTATCTACTTTATTATAGACTTACCGGTGTGGTTTTTGCCGGCTATTTTATTCATGTACTAGTGGATGATTATCGATTCTTTTATATGATTATTGGATTATTTTTGGCATGATAAATGTTTTACTTAATGGCATGTTATGTGTTGTGTGGTAATATATTTATACGTCGTTATGCTGCATGATAATCTACTGCTTAAACTGTTATCATATATACTTATATCAGTGTTTACTACTACTACTACTGGCTAACACTACTCACTACTATCCACTACTATCACTACTAAATCTTTACGATTTACTAATACTTACTATGCATCACTACTTGTTGCTAGTATACTTTTAAGCTGTTGTTTTCATTGAATTGATCTGGTGTGTTATTTTGTCTTGAAGATAATGCCTCCGAAATAATCGACAACTGCTTTGGTCCGAAGACTAGTTGCCGAAAACATGGTAGCAGAGCGAGCTGAGATGGCCCGCACTAGCAACAATACTAATGGTACCAACAGCCATAACAACAATCCGGGCGAATGTACGTATAAGATGTTTACTAACTACAAGCCGCATACTTTTCGCGGAACGGAAGGACCGGTTGGTTTGACTCGTTGGTTTGAAAAGTTAGAATCTGTGTTTCAAATCAGTGAGACTAGAGAAGTTGACAAAGTGAAGTTTGCTTCGTGCACGCTGTCAAATAGTGCATTAACTTGGTGGAATGGTTATGCTGCGTCGGTAGGACTCGATCAGGCGTTTGCTACACCGTGGGAAGATTTCAGGTAACGTATGATTCAGGAGTGCTGCCCCCGGAATGAGATTTTGAGAAGGGAAAGAGAACTCTGTGAGTTGAAGCTTGTGGGTACTGATCTTGTTAGTTATAACAAGATGTTCTTTGAGTAAGCGTTGATGTGCCCAGTATTGGTCTCGACTGAGAGGCGAAAAGTGGAACAATATATCGAGGGTTTGACTGGAATGATCAGAACTGGTGTAGCTACTTCTAAGCTGAGAACTGTGCAGGAAGCCATAGACATGGCTAATTCATTACTTGATCAGGCTGTAAGTGACAGTAAGGTTGTTATGTAACGAGAACCATTCAGGTGATGGTTAGCGTAAGTGAAACAACGGTCATGATAAAAAAATCTAACCAGCAATTTTACAAGAAACATGAGACTAACAAGGGTACTGTGACTGGTCCGAGTACTAGATCAGGGTATCAAGGGAGGTTACCACTTTGTACCAGGTGTAATAATGTAATGACCCTGAATTTTCCAACCAAATTATACTTATGAGATTAATATTTACATAAATTAAACCATACCAACATGATAAGCAATCCAAATTGTTGAGACTTGTGTTTTTGAAAAGAGTTTTACACAACGTTTGACCGTCCAATATGACCGATGATATCACGAACTATATAACACACGATTATTATACGTAACATGATCTAAGGATGGTTTAACATCTCATTGTGTACTAATGACAATGAGTTATAAGTATATTTTGAAACTACTAACTTAAGTTTTCAAAACGATAACTATACGTAATATTCTTTGATATATATACTTATAATCTATAATGCTTATACATGTATCGTATATATAATGTATTTAATCACTTTTTAAGGACTTAAATACATAAAACAATATAAGTATATTCACAAAAGATAGTTATATTTGAATTCTCGTTCTGTTTCCTCAAGATTTCTATACGTATATCTAGGGTATATGTACCCGTATCATACCCAGCTTCTATACGTATTTACTATTGGTATATACACATCAAATCAACATCCTAATCAACATTATTATTGCCCTAGATATGAGGTAACTAGGATTTGTCAAGTAGTATGAATTATTAGTAAGAAAACAAAATTAGGAATCCTTTTCTTTCTTTATAAACTAAAAACGTTTTTATAAATGAACACCATTTCTTCACTCCATTTTCTCATACCTACACCCTCATTTCTCTCTCAAAATACTCCTAACTTCATACTTGATCATCTCCAAGCATTTTCCCCATCATTTAGCTTCAATTACAAGCCTTAAACACCATAAGAAAACTCTTTCAAGAACATATCAAAATAACCACCCATTTGAAGAAGTTTACTTCCAACCTTTTGATCTAACTCCACCACTCTTTGATTCCAAGATTATTTCTTATATTTTGCAGTAACTTTGTCCAAGTAACTTGAGGTAGTAACCTTGTTCATAATCTTATTCAATTCATATTTATATAGCAATCTTATTTTGTGGTATAAAATTTTAACAACAAGAACATAGTTTGAATGATTTCAAACTTGTTCGCAAACTAAATAGATCCTTCTAACTTGAATTTTAAAACACTTCAAGACCTGTAATATATCATAATGATATGCTAACCTAACAAGATATAACTTGGTTTTACAAAGAACATCTTAAAAACTGAATCTACGTCGTCAGAGTGCAACCGGGGGCTGTTTTGAGTTGGATAATTAAAAACCATCTTGAACTTTGAATTGGAAGTTCATGTTCTGGAAAAATGATATTTCTTATGAATATGTTAACACATAAAAATTTCATGGTTTAACTCAAAGTGTAAGTATTTTTAGAAAAATGATCATTAAATGTTGTTTTTATGATGGAAAATGATCACTTTCATAAGTTTCACCAAAGTTTGACCTATAACCTATGATTTCGAATACAAACTAAGGTATTTTCAGTTCATATTCTTAAAATTTGACTCGATCCAAGGAAGTGGCAAGTTGAACCAACAAAAACGGAGTTGTAATGAAGAAACTACGACTAAAACAAGATTGGGTATCCGAAGCTAGTTTAGCTACGAAAATATTTGGAGAAAAAGTAAATTAATCATATCTTTTCTAATTCATATGATATTTTATATATAATTACTTATGATTTGATTTTATATATTTCAGGACCACCCGTAAACAACACGAGAAGATTAATCATAAGACCTCATGATTGTACGCAACACGTCATTTGACAACACGGTACTTTATGTACGCAACACGTCATTTGACAACATGGTATCATGGGTCGAGATTAATTCTGATCAATACGAATACGATGGGGTCTTTATTTATTTTATTTAAGCAACTAATTGTGGACCACTAACATCGGACTGCTAACTACGGACTAAGAAAATATTAAAAGTATTAAAAGTATATATATATATGTAACGATTACTTAAAAAGAAAATATGTTGATATATTATATATATGGTTAGGTTCGTGATATCTATCGGAGACCAAGTCGAATTAAATACCTTCAAGGCAAAAGTGAGTTTCATTTGCTCCCTTTTTAATTGCTTTTGCAATATATATTTTTGGGCTGAGAATACATGCGCTGCTTTTATAAATGTTTAAAAAATAGACACAAGTACTTAAAAATATATTCTACGTTGAGTTGTACCACTGGCATATTTCCCTGTAGCTTGGTAACTACTATTTACATGGGTATTGTAAACGCGAATCCTGTTGATAGATCTATCGGGCCTGATAACCCCAACCGGACTGGACGACCAGTATTCAATGGTTGCACAGTACTTCATTTTGGTGACTACACTTGGTACGGTGTAGTGAGATTTCATAATAAAGGGAATATGCGACATTGATTAAATGTTAAGTATGGTTACCAAGTGCTCAACCACTTAGAATGCTTTACATACACTTGCGAGTGTATTATGTTTATGATTATGAAATCTTGTGGTCTATTAACATATTGAAATGATTGTTATGATAAACCTATGAACTCACCAACCTTTTGGTTAACACTTTAAAGCATGTTTATTCTCAGGTACGAATTAAGTCTTCCGCTGTGCATTTGCTTAATATAAGGACATTACTTGGGGCCGATCATCGCAATGGGACCAAATGTTGATGACTTCGTCCAGGTAGATTAGGACGGGTCCTTTCAGTTGGTATCAGAGCAGTGGTCGTAGCGAACCAGGTCTTGCATTAGTATGTCTAACTAGTAGTTGTTAGGATGCATTAATGAGTCTGGACTTCGACCGTGTCTACATGTCAAAAGTTTTGCTTATCATTTCTAGTCAGAAATCATCTGCTTATCATCCTTAGGAAATTACTTGCTAATCATTCATAAGTCTAGACACGTTTTACTGCATTTACTGCATTGATAGTGTATAGACGAATTCTTATCTTAGCATATCTGTTATTGCAAACTTTGACTGATATCTTTTCAAAGATTCTCCGTAATTTACGGGATTTTGGTATTATATATACATATGTAAATTATGTATTGAAGAGTACCAAATCTAACTCCTATAATCTATTCCATACCAAAAATTCATTTTCCCCATTATACAAGATGGATTCCGCATCTAGTTCGAATTCTTCAGATTCCGACAGTTATGCCGATATGGATTTCCATTCGGGCTCCAAAAGCAGCGTCACCGGAATGGATCAACCAATTTCCCATCATCTATTCTAGATGAATTGGGGATGGGTTCGTAATATACTAAATCACTGGAGACAAGAAGAAGGTGATCCATTCCATCCACCAAATTGCCCTCTTGGCGATGAACCTGAAGCACTTACCGGCGAACCTATTCGAAACACCATTTTCTCTCTCATTTCTAGAGTATCTTGTCACGATTATATACTATCCCATATTACAAATCTTGTTCATTCACTCGCTCCAACCGCCAATCATCCCGGTGTACTAGCAGAAGTTAACGAACTTTGCGCTCGCGTGACGGCTTTGGAGAACATGGTGCGAAGGTTGCAAACACCAGCAGCAGCACCAGCAGCATAATCAGCACCACCATCAATAACATCAACAATACCATCATCACCACTAACAAACAACATCCGCATCACACGTCTCAACATCATAATCTGTCCCACAAACATCAACATCATACACACCATAGATACCAAGGAGTACCAACAATAATGAACGATGAAGTATTGATCCATAACTTCATTGATATTCTGCGAAGAATATGTGGTTTCAAAAAGTTTTAGAGATTTCTTATTCTAGCTCAAACCGAAAAGCAAATGAGATTAATATCATATTAACTCATTAAATTCATGATTTCATCTGAAGAAAATATATATGTATATATGTTTTCATAAAGATTGTAATTAAAAGTTCTTTTGTACAAAATATTAATGGTGAAATTTTTTTTTAACGGGTAGGTAATACCCGAGGAATAATTAGATTTCATCTTAATAAGTTACATTGTACATTCGTCGAAGCTGATTCAACTGTCATTTACTATCCTACTTACAACCACCGATATACGTATCCGTTCACCGCAGAATAACCATTTTCATTCAATTTCATATTTGGATTTTGACTTTCCAGAATCCAACAAGTGGCATATGAAGAAAACATATGACAAAATAAAATCTGTTAGAAACAAACAAATTAACTATGAAAAATTTTGTTAAGAATCCACGCTAACTGTTCCAGCTAACTGTTCCTAGCTAACTTGTTACATTTTATTTATCGCAGTTTATTTATCGCAATTTAATTATCGCACTTTTATTTAACGTCATTTAATTTCTGTAATTATTTTACGCACTTTAAATATCAGGACACGTATACAATGTTTTGACATATCATATCGACGCATCTATATATATTATTTGGAACCACCATAGACACTCTATATGCAGTAATGATCAAGTTCTCTATACAGAGTTGAGGTTGATTCTACAATAATATATATAGTTTGAGTTGTAATCGAGTCTGAGACGTATACGGGTCACGACATGTATTAATTAATTCGTATATTATATATTAAACTATATATGAATTATTGGACTGTTACTGTGGACTATCGACTGTGGACTAATGACATTGGAAAATTAAAATGAATTAAAATATTGATTATAACATATGAAACTAAACATTTCTTCAAGATTGCCACTTGATTTCATCTTAAACCTCATTGTATCTCGACGATTACAATCAACGTTCAAATCTATCATGAATCTTAAAAACACCTCAATCGAGAGGATAAACCAACCGCACTTCATCTACGGAAGAAAAGATTGATGCATATAGTTATGCACCTGAAAAACCCTCGAAAACTGAGTAAACGTTTGACACGTATCTGTTCTAGTTCCTTTGACATTGTTATTACCGAAGATCGTTTTGCAATCCCTTTCCAAAGTAGCTAATTTTGTCACAGCTCCAGCAAGTCAACTCCGAATTTTCATCCGAAACAACTTTATTATAACCGCGATATATATGCGTACTCTTTATTGTTACTAGGGAACCTTTTATATTCCACAATATTACCATCAGCAATTAATCATTCTAAAAACACAATTCTCCTAAAACTACCTCGGTTTGATAACCGATGACCCAGATCAGTTAACTTTGAAAATGCTGACGAAGCAGCATGTTGTAGATGATCTTAATGGCCAAAAGTTTGATGATAAAGAAAGGAGTGTTAGGAACGCTCGATAGAAAATTTAGTACCGAAAAGCGGATTATGCGAAACTATGAAGAAAGCCGTGGACAAATCACAAAGAATAAGTTTGCCTTCAAAGAATCCAAATGATTCTGTGCCTGCTGAAATCGTTAGCAAATATCTTATTTCTCATTCTAAACCTTCACAGACAAATCTTCTTCATCATCCATTGATATTAGAAATTCTAAGATATTCTCGTATGTTCTATTATAAATATCCTCCATATTTCTGGCGATATTTTCACAACTATTCTTATCTGAGATCATTTATCTCTCCGTAATATCTGCAACATAAAAGAAACTGGGTTAGTTTCTAAATTCTGAAATCTTCGAGTTTAAAATATGAATGTTTTGAAGTAGTGTTGGGAACTGAAGCATGGATTAGTATAATATAATGACACTTGATCAATGTCATTATATTACAGTAAGTCATGCTGAGTTTCTAATAAAGCATGATGATTCACAGTATCATCATCATGTGCCATTTAAATGACTCTTACATTCTATCTAATCTCTAAATATATCAAGAGAATATTTTTCTGGATGACTCGGTCTTCTCCAGGGTATTCTGGTAATTTAACAAATCAAAATCGTTCTATTACCATTTTCTTCTTAGAGCATTAGCTATGTTCTTTCTGAATTTCATATCTACAAATTCCGGACCATTACTCGCTTGACTCGAAGTCGGGAAGAGAAAACGAAAGCATGAAGCTCCGAAAAATAATGAAGAATATAAACTCCGATAATAACCCCGAAATTACAAACCGTGTATATCGATGCAGATAGCAATATAGAGACACGGGAGAATTAGAAACACTATAAACACAAGAGTATAGTAGAAGTAAATAGATTCTTCTGGTGGTAGATGAAAAAGAAGAATGACAGATATAAAAGTTAGGAGTATATCAAGAATCAGGACTGGATGGAGCATATTGATGAATGCTTTAAAGTAAGAATCAAGGGAGAAAGAATAGAAGGTGTGAGTCGTGGAAAATAAGGAAACGAAGGGGTGAATTTATAGTGAAATATCCGACAGAGCAATCGAAACAGATTATTGCATATAATCAATGAAGATCCTGATTTCCTTAATCACCAAAAAACCAAATCTTATTACGTAAGATTCTCTTTAAATCCCGAAAATCAATCATAACTACGTCATCGGTTAAGACGAATATATTTTACTCATCTCACTCTTTTACGATAGTCTCATTTATATTCTTCACATAATCGAATCGTTTTATCTACATTACTCAATGATGATAAAACTCCATTATCACCTTATATTTGTCATGAAAACCTTCTTATTGTTATCCATAACAACCTCTATCAAATTTCGGGGACGAAATTTCTTTAACGGGTAGGTACTGTAATGACCCGGAATTTTCCGACCAAATTATACTTATGAGATTAATATTTACATAAATTAAACCATACCAACATGATAAGCAATCCAAATTGTTGAGACTTGTGTTTTTGAAAATAGTTTTACACAACGTTTGACCGTCCAATATGACCGATGATATCACGAACTATATAACATATGATAATTATACGTTTGTGTATATATATTTATTTATATATATTTAACATGATCTAAGGATGGTTTAACATCTCATTGTGTACTAATGACAATGAGTTATAAGTATATTTTGAAACTACTAACTTAAGTTTTCAAAACGATAACTATACGTAACATTCTTTGATATATATACTTATAATCTATAATGCTTACACATGTATCGTATATATAATGTATTTAATCACTTTTTAAGGACTTAAATACATAAAACAATATAAGTATATTCACAAAAGATAGTTATATTTGAATTCTCATTCCGTTTCCTCAAGATTTCTATACGTATATCTAGGGTATATGTACCCGTATCATACCCAGCTTCTATATGTATTTACTATTGGTATATACACATCAAATCAACATCCTAATCAACATTATTACTGCCCTAGATATGAGGTAACTAGGATTTATCAAGTAGTATGAATTATTAGTAAGAAAACAAAATTAGGAATCCTTTTCTTTCTTTATAAACTAAAAACGTTTTTATAAATGAACACCATTTTTTCACTCCATTTTCTCATACCTACACCCTCATTTCTCTCTCAAAATACTCCTAACTTCATACTTGATCATCTCCAAGCATTTTCCCCATCATTTAGCTTCAATTACAAGCCTTAAACACCATAAGAAAACTCTTTCAAGAACATATCAAAATAACCACCCATTTGAAGAAGTTTACTTCCAACCTTTTGATCTAACTCCACCACTCTTTGATTACAAGATTATTTATTATCTTTTGCAGTAACTTTGTCCAAGTAACTTGAGGTAGTAACGTTGTTCATAATCTTATTCAATTCATATTTATATAGCTATCTTATTTTGTGGTATAAAATTTTAACAACAAGAACATAGTTTGAATGATTTCAAACTTGTTCGCAAACTAAATAGATCCTTCTAACTTGACTTTTAAAACACTTCAAGACCTGTAATATATCATAATGATATGCTAACCTAACAAGATATAACTTGGTTTTACAAAGAACATCTTAAAAACTGAATCTACGTCGTCAGAGTGCAACCGGGGGCTGTTTTGAGTTGGATAATTAAAAACCATCTTGAACTTTGAATTGGAAGTTCATGTTCTGGAAAAATAATATTTCTTATGAATATGTTAACACATAAAAATTTTATGGTTTAACTCAAAGTGTAAGTATTTTTAGAAAAATGATCATTAAATGTTGTTTTTATGATGGAAAATGATCACTTTCATAAGTTTCACCAAAGTTTGACCTATAACCTATGATTTCGAATACAAACTAAGGTATTTTCAGTTCATATTCTTAAAATTTGACTCGATCCAAGGAAGTGACAAGTTGAACCAACAAAAACGGAGTTGTAATGAAGAAACTACGACTAAAACAAGATTAGGTATCCGAAGCTAGTTTAGCTACGAAAATATTTGGAGAAAAAGTAAATTAATCATATCTTTTCTAATTCATATGATATTTTATATATAATTACTTATGATTTGATATTATATATTTCAGGACCACCCGTAAACAACACGAGAAGATTAATCATAAGACCTCATGATTGTACGCAACACGTCATTTGACAACACGGTACCATGGGTCGAGATTAATTCTGATCAATACGAATACGATGGGGTCTTTATTTATTTTATTTAAGCAACTAATTGTGGACCACTAACATCGGACTGCTAACTACGGACTAAGAAAATATTAAAAGTATTAAAAGTATATATATATATGTAACGATTACTTAAAAAGAAAATATGTTGATATATTATATATATGGTTAGGTTCGTGATATCTATCGGAGACCAAGTCGAATTAAATACCTTCAAGGCAAAAGTGAGTTTCATTTGCTCCCTTTTTAATTGCTTTTGCAATATATATTTTTGGGCTGAGAATACATGCGCTGCTTTTATAAATGTTTAAAAAATAGACACAAGTACTTAAAAATATATTCTACGTTGAGTTGTACCACTGGCATATTTCCCTGTAGCTTGGTAACTACTATTTACATGGGTATTGTAAACGCGAATCCTGTTGATAGATCTATCGGGCCTGACAACCCCAACCGGACTGGACGACCAGTATTCAACGGTTGCACAGTACTTCGTTTTGGTGACTACACTTGGTACGGTGTAGTGAGATTTCATAATAAAGGGAATATGCAACGTTGATTAAATGTTAAGTATGGTTACCAAGTGCTCAACCACTTAGAATGCTTTACATACACTTGCGAGTGTATTATGTTTATGATTATGAAATCTTGTGGTCTATTAACATATTGAAATGATTGTTATGATAAACCTATGAACTCACCAACCTTTTGGTTGACACTTTAAAGCATGTTTATTCTCAGGTACGAATTAAGTCTTCCGGTGTGCATTTGCTCAATATAAGGACATTACTTGGAGCCGATCATCGCAATGGGACCAAATGTTGATGACTTCATCCAGGTGGATTAGGACGGGTCCTTTCAAATAAGCATCATTCGGGAGCTTGTAATAGGTTGATTTGTGATAAGTGTAAGAGGCCTGGACATTCGGCAAAGGAATGTAAGATGGGTACGAATACCTGCTTTGGATGTGGTAAAATTAGTCACTATAGAAGGGATTGCCCTAATGCGGAGAAGACTACTGAGCCTGCGAAAGGTAGAGCGTTCAATATCAATTCAAGTGAAGCTCGTGATGATCCGAAGCTAGTCACAGGTACATTCTTATTCAACAATCATCATGTATATGTACTCTTTGATTCTGGTGCTGATAGGAGTTTTGTGTCTAAGGATTTTTGCCATAATATTAAGAAACCTGTATCACTGATATCGGCTAAAAAGTCACATTTTTACCCAGGTATTAAGGCCCAAAAACAAGAAAGATTCAAACTTTGTCGACAAAATACCCACTTCGTCAGTTAGAATTAAAGAACAAGTAATTACGAAGACGGTGCAAAAAGAATCAAGAGAATCGGAGCTAAAACAAAGATTCTAGAGCGAAAATGGTGAAAGACAAAAAAATAAGTTACGATCCAGGAAAATCAGGCTGACCAGGCCAGCAAACGGCCTGCCATACGGCTTGCCAAATGGCCTGCCAGTATGGCAAACGGCCTGCCAAACAGTCAGATCAAACGGGCTCGATAAACGGCTTGCCTTAGCAAATGGCCTCCAAAAACGGCCTGCCAAACGGCCTGCCAAACGGCCTGCCAGCCATTTGCAGGCAAAAATCTTGTTTATTTAAAGGGTCTTTTCATTCATTCCATCACACACTTCAATTCACTTCTTTCTCTATCTTGTACAATATTAGTCATACTCTCAAGGCCTTCGATTCCGTGCGGGAAACCTAGTACCCAGAGAAGAACGCCGAAGATTGTGTTAGGAGCGGTCTGGAGTCTTGAAGTTGTCACTTTTGTATTCGGAATTCATTTAATCTACTGGTACTTCTATCCCTTATCTTTATATAATGTCTTCTATCATTATGTTATGTGATATTGTTGCCATGATTAGCGAGTAGTTATCTTTAGTGTATGCTATGATGTAAGCAGTTATAATGCTGAAATAATATTATGGTTTGTGTATGTGGTTGAAATGCTTTCCGATTATGCTTTAAACTCAATCGCTTTTCCAACTAATAGAACGTAGTTATTGGCTCTGTTATTGGGAAGTAGCGAACCCCGATTCAGAGTACACTATCTGTGTCACCCCTTGGTAAGAGAAGTCTATCGGATACAGCGTAAGATTGACTGAGGCACACTGGTTGTAGTAAGTCTATCAAGCTTTAAATTTCGACTGAGGATTCTTTCATAGTGAAACATCTGACTAGAACCTTAGTACATTGCCGGTCCCAGACCATGCTAGTGTAGTCACCAAGCATATAAACTTCGTACGTGCACGCTGAAGCACAGCGGTTGTTGTAAGCTGTACCTCTGCTAAGTAAGGCCATGGAACCCGGTCCGTGATGATTAGTACACTGCACCATAACGCGGTCTCAAGCATTGCACCCCGCTTGAGGGATTATTAGTTAATTAAGGAACTGTTTGTTTAGACACATAAAGGATTGGACCGTTAGGATAACCGAACGTGTTCATGGAAGTCAGCTTGACTTGGCCATGGTGTTCTTTATGGTTGAACTCTTTTTAAGGGCCTAACTATATTTTATAACCAATCATTAACGAAAGCATTGAAATACATCACGTCTCTCGGATATGGTAGACCATGTATTCTATTATACTTAAGAAAGTTTAGACCATTGTGGAATGTTAATACTTCACCCAACTGAGTCGCTCAATTGGATGAGCCGTCTGAACGTGTATGCCTGTAGTCAGACTGCACGGGAGTCGGGGGTAAGGGACGTTGTTGTCTATTCAGAATCTTCAAGCCTAACGCAGTACCCAGTGACATGTCTTATGACAGGGGCGTTTAGGACCAGTGTAATGAATACAAGGCCTCTGCCTATTCATGAGCCAGCATTCCATAATCTCGACAGAATAACTGATGAAGTCATAGTATGCACTCACTTTAACTTTATCTGAATTACGAATTTTATCGCATTTACTTTATCTATCTTATAAATTAGAAAATCCCAAAATTAAGTAACCACTACTCCTTCCTAACTATCTTAGGCTTAAATATAGGTTCGATTCTACTGATATCTCAAAAATACGACTCTAGGTCATACTTCCCTTACTCATACTAAGGAGTAGTACGATTTAGGCCCCGTTAAATATAAATTTAAAACAGTACCTTCCCCCTGGGTGGCTGATCCTGGCGCGTTGCGGCCCGTCGACACCGCACGAATAAAAACCGTCTGTTTTGGCCATATCATGGGGGAGTATAAGTTTTTGGCGCCGCTGCCGAGGAACTAGTATCAGGCAATACAGCTCTCTATCAAACTTATTTACAAGCATTTAGTGGTGTCTAAGAAAGATAATTATACACGGACTTGGTTATTGGATTTTCTGAAGAGTCGCCAATTATATTGGGACCAAAAGGATCATGCCTCTCCGTAGTCGGCCTGGCCACTTGGTTTGTTGAATAGTTCGTGCGGAGCTCTGTTACCGAAATACCAGGGAATCAGTAGCCAGAACCAAAAAAATATTCAACCATAAGGATAGTTAGTTAATTAAATTAGATTACCTTAAATTAGATTACTGTAGACTACCTTAGATTAAATTAGATTACATTAGATTACCTAAGAATTAGACTACCTTAGACTAGTTTAGCTTACTTTAGATTACTTTAGAAATTTAGTTTATTTCCTAAAAATTAAAAACAAAAAAAGGCATACCCAGTGTATGACCCAAACCCGATCTAGACCAGGGCCGTTGTTATTCGTACCTGATCCAGGCTTGATAATCTCTAAAGCACGCAAGGAAGCACGAATCCAAAATCAAATGGCGTTACGCGTTACTTTAGCAGAAAATACCAAACCCTCGATTGGAGGTCAAGGAGGACCGATCAGATTTCCAGAAATTCAAGGACACTCATTCGAGTCAAAACATCACATCATCCAGCTCATTCAGAACAGCTGTCAGTTTCATGGATTACCGAATGACGATCCTAATTCTCACCTTGATAAATTCATATCTCTTTCGAACTCCTACAAACAGCCAGGGATAGGACAAGATATAGTCCGGCTATACTTGTTTCCCTATTCTCTCACTCATCATGCTCAAACTTGGTTCGAAGGACTGGAAAAAGATTCCATCACGTCATGGACGGAGATGGCTACTAAATTCCTAACCAAATATTTCCCTCCTTCTAAACCAACCAAGCTTAAGAATGACATCATTAACTTCAAACAAAGTTATGATGAATCTCTTTACACTGCATGGGAGTGATTCAAAACCCTGCTGAAGAAATGCCCTAATCACCAGCTAGAACGGTCAAACCAAATCTGTACCTTCTACAATGGTCTTACGGTAAATCATAGAACGACGATCGATGCAGCAGCTTAAGGGAATCTGATGAACCAAACCGCAGACGAAGCATGGGAGTTGCTCGAGAACATGACAATGCATCATCATGACTGGAACAGTGGTGAAACAACTTCATCATATGCCCCACTCTCTGCACTCAACAATCAAACGGAGGCCATCAAATCCCTCACAGATAAGATGGAATCTCTCTCTAAACAACTCAGAGAATTGAAGACACGGTCGCAGCATGTCAACCAAGCTCAGGCTTATGTTAATTGTACCAACCTGCAACCCATTGAAGAATATCAAGTTGAGTACGAAAACCTTGACGGTTCGATCTGTTACGTCCAATACCCAGCTCGTCCACCAAATCCCGGATTCAATCGGCAACCTAGGGTTAGTCAATTTCAGCGAAGCAATCAACCTTTTCGCTATCGCTATCCACCTTACCCAGCCCAACAATCTCAATTGACCTACGATCAACCACTTCCACTCACTGGTACCCCAGTTGAGGAAAATTCCCCTACCACCCAGATTAGGAAAGCAACTAACCCCACTCTCGGAGCTGATGATCAGTTGACTCAGTTCATTCAAGGATAACAACAGCTAAATCAGAGAATTACAGCCAGGCAAGATCAGACAGAGATACTAATGAGAAACCAATTGGCTCTGCTCAAAAGTTAGGAAACGCAGCTCGGACAGTTATCACAACGCCTTGAAACCCGATCGCAGGGAAGATTGCCAAGTAATACTATCCAAAATCCCCACATAGAAGAAGCAAAACAAATGGATTCCGTAATCCCAGAGGAAGAACCACGGAGAAGTTCAGCCAGGCTCAAGAACAAATCAACATACACTCAGAAGCTGACCCCGAAAACTCCAGTTCGTGTACCCTATCCTGGAAGGCTACAAGAAGAACCATCCAAGCTTGATTCCTTCAAACTTGATGGAAGATTCCTGGACACTATGTCCAAAGTTCCCAACCAGAAGAGATACATCCGAAGGCTTCTCTCTACAAAGGAGAGGATACCAGACTCTAATAAGATTCCACTGAGTGAAGAATGCTCCGCATTTCTCAGAAACTCTCTACCACCGAAGCTAGGAGATACGGGCCGATTCATTTTCCCGTGTTCAATCTACCAATCTGGAACCATTAATGCGTTAGCAGATTTAGGAGCAAGTATCAACCAAATCCCCTACTCTCTCTACAAGAGATTAGAGTTAGGAGACTTGTCACCAACTAAAATGACAATCTAACTTTCCGATCATATAATTCGCTATCCTAAGGGCATAGTTGAGAACGTCTTGGTGAAAGTCGACAAATTCTTGTATCCTACAGATTTCGTAGTAATGGATATTAAGGAAGACCTACACACACCCATAGTGTTAGGAAGACCTTTCATGAATACGGCTAGGACTGTCATTGATGTGTACAATCAAACCTTGATCTTACAATCACATGGGGAGAGCGTTACCTTCAAAATTGATCGATCAACCGATCTTTTTGGACAGGCAGAGATGTTTGCTATTTTCACCAGACGGATCACTTCCGATGACAAGTCTTCACCACCAGCCGACGATATCGAGATGGGTGTCGAATCACAGCCTGTAGACGACCCAGAAATGGAAAAAGAAGATCCCATCGAAGAAATAAAGGAAGGGGAGGAATCTGAAGAGGAAGAGGAAATGGAAGACGTAAAAGAAACTGCGAAAATACCCGCTCCAAGCATTGAGCGTCATGAGGAAATAATGAGGCTTGAGACGGAAGATCACAGTTTAATCATTCGCTTCAAGAAAAAGACCGACAAGGCTGAGGTCAAGGATATAGAAATTGATCCTGCAAGTATCAAACCAAAGAATCAGAATCTTGAAGAAACCCATTGATCAGACACATCCTCAGAAGAACAATACACCGATGATGACGAGGTAGAGCAACATGAAGACATTCTGAATAACTCACACTCTCCAACCGAACCAGATCAAGGGGAGCCGAACTCTTCTTCAGATCGGATTCCGGTTATATCTACACACGCAGACATGATAACCTTCATCAATGATACCAATGAATTTGAATATATTCTCAAGGCCATCCGAAAATCAACCATTGATTTTTCGCTACGCTTAACAGAACGAATTATGGCTATCCGAGAAGAACACAACCTTTATCTCTGAAGAGAAGACAATGATGTTGAAATCCTAGAAGAATGCATTCAAGACTTTATCAATTCTCTTCACGATCATATCTACCAAGAAGAAAGGCAACGAGAGCACAATTCAATGGTTCGCACTATTCTTGAGACAAGATTGTGTCGAGATCAGAAGATCATTTACTCTAAGGTTTATAACGCCTTAGCCGGATCTGCACTTCCATTCTCACGAAACCAACGAGCACTACTGACTCTCATCCGAAAGCATATGGATCTTTCCACTGGACGCCCGACTTATCACTCTGATTTGCAAATGATCGAGGATATTCACAGCCTTTTCGCTCTCTTGGAAAGAGATAATTTCGAAAGCACACCAAACAAACTAGTGATTTACATAACAATTGATCATCATGCTGATCTGATTATCAAAGAGTTACGAGACGCTGTTATGGAGAAAGCAAGGCAAAACAATCCGTTCTCTCATCTTGAACCAGATCGAGTCAACATTTCCACCTATGTTACAAAGCAGATATAATGTATCTTCCACGAATCCGCAGATCCTAGTTTCACATTTAAAGCTGGATGTCGGGAGATATACTCAAAGACGGTGACATTAATGCTCAGATCAGGATTGCTGTTCACTTCTTTTCAGCTTCATCTTTTAACAAATCTGTGCAAAGCTACAGACTCTTACTGTAGAGATCACCATTCCGAAGACTTCGAGATTCTAAAGATATAGTTTCTAACATTGTTTGAAGACCTCCGAAATGAGCATCCCATCAGAGAAACAATCACCACAAGCACTGCCTCTATGATTGACATTTATGGGTCAACCAGCAGAGCCGTGGATCATATTCTCATCGGACTTCAAGACTTATCAAGAGCCGAAACTGCGCACTACTTATCATTCAGAAGATCTTCAAGAGAAATACCGGATCTTCTACCACTATTGGTCCGGCACTTTCTCAGGATTTACCCGCCAAGACTCACATTCCCTCACGAAGACCAAGACCACAACCATCAGCGAGGAATGTTTACTTTTTAAAGCATCACTACGGTCGAGCCAATGACCTTAAACAAAAGCGCTTCTCGGGAGGCAACCCGTACAATAAAGTAGAGTAGAAGAATAAAGAATGACAAATGAGCAGATAAAAGACGTAAGGATTGGAAGCCAGCCGCATCTGCTAGGGGTATTTCTTTTTTTTTCGCTACTAGCTCAAGATTCAAACTATGCCACATCCTAGCTTATCACTAAGTGTGGGATAACACCCAATTGAAACACTAGACAAATATTCCCAAATCTTCAATTAAAACTCCTAAGTGTGGGATACACTAGGAATATTGAGGACAATGTTCGTCTAAGTGTGGGATGTTGGTATAATCTTTTTATGCTGTATTAAAATAACCCATTACGAAGATTCCAAGTCCTTAAGCCAAATTTCAAAATTTTTGCAAAAGAAAGCCTTTTCGAAAAAGTATTTTTGAGAACCTAAAACGTTTGTCAATAAAAATAAGGCTTAAGTAGGGTGGAAATCTTGTTAGGTTGAACCAAATCTCTAATAGAGCATTGCATGACTAAGGCATTATCGACCTAAATTGATTATGGTGAGGCACCCCAAATAAGACCAGCATTCATCTTTAATGCTTCACTATTTTTCGTTGAGAGTGCCGATGCCTGTGCTCAGAATTAGAACTTGCTTTAGATCTACATCTCCACGCAGCGAAATGTGATTCGGTTGTAATCAAAAGAGCTAGCCATTTGTCAAAAATAAGCCTTTCGTACCTCCACTACTTCTACTCCACCACCACACCCACATCATCTTTACTATTACTTGAAAAATCCAGAAAGCGAGATTCCTTCCGAAAACCCGATGTTATAAACATCTCAAGTATCATGGCAAAGGTCTTGAAAAAGTTTACCAGCAAAAAGTTTCTCGAGATGAAGTCTCTAAAATATATATATATATATATATATATATATATATATATATATATATATATATATATATATATATATATATATATATATATATATATATATATATATATATATATATATATATATATATATATATATATATATATATATATATTCAAAGTTCTGAAAAGGAGCAGAACTTAATAAGAGAAATGCCAAAGAAAACTTGACTGAAAATGATGAAGAAAAGTTCAAAAAGTGCTTCTAAAAAATACTTCAGCACTCCGAATAAAAGTCTAAAAACTACATTACCCTTTTATCTCACCCCTCAAAAACAACTTCACTACCACTCCAAAATTCCTTCTCCATCATTGACAAATGACCTACAAGCTGATATTACTACCGTTCTCACATTAACATAAAGGATTTGAGTCTTTATCAAGCCTATGACGATGGGTGCAGCATGAATGGCTATGAGTGTATTCATTTCTTAGATCTATAGGGAACCCTAAACACTTGAGTGATTAAGTGACCCGTGAAAGCTAGCCTATGTCATGTAACCTCCTCGCATGCTTGCAGAGATAATTTCAATCATAACATAGATGACTTGCCTTATCTTTTTGCTCTTATAATAAAAGCAAACCGCTTTGGCTATTAGATAAGAAACCCCGAAAATATTCTTAAGGAAATGAGAGTTTGCTTGAGGACAAGCAAAGTCTAAGTGTGAGATATTTGAAATTGGCTAAAAAGTCACATTTTCACCCCGGTATTAAGGCCCAAAAACAAGAAAGATTCAAATTTTGTTGGCAAAATACCCACTTCGTTAGTTAGAGTTGAATAACAAGTAATTACGAAGATGGTGCAAAAAGAATCAAGAGAATCGGAGCTAAAACAAAGATTCTAGAGCGAAAATGGTGAAAGACAAGAAAACAAGTTATGATCCAGGAAAATCAGGCTGACCAGGCCAGCAAACGGCCTGCCATACGGCTTTCCAAATGGCCTGCCAATATGGTAAACAGCCTGCCAAATGTTCAGATTAAACGGGCTCGATAAACGGCTTGCCTTAGCAAACGACCTCCAAAAATGGCCTGCCAAACGGCCTGCCAGCCGTTTGCAGGCAAAAATCTTGTTTATTTAAAATGTCTTTGTCATTCATTCCAACACACACTTCAATTCACTTCTTTCTCTCTCTTATACAATATTAGTCATACTCTCAAGGCCTTCGACTCCGTGCAGAAAACCTAGTACCCAGAGAAGAACGCCGAAGAATGTATTAGGAGTGGTCTGGAGTCTTGAAGTTGTCACTTTTGTATTCGGAACTCGTTTAATCTACTGGTACTTCTATCCCTTATCTTTATATAATGTCTTCTATCATTATGTTATGTGATATTGTTACCATGATTAGCGAGTAGTTATCTTTAGTGTATGCTATGATGTAAGCAGTTATAATGCCAAAATAATATTATGGTTTGTGTATGCTGTTGAAATGCTTTCCGATTATGCTTTAAACTCAATCACTTTTCTAACCAATAGATCGTAGTTATTGGCTCTGTTATTGGGAAGTCACGAACCCCGATTCAGAGTACACTATCTGTGTCACCCCTTGGTAAGAGAAGTGTATCGGATACAACGTAAGATCAACTGAGGCACACCAGTTGTAGTTAGTCTATCAAGCTTTGGATTCCGACTGAGGAATCTTTCATGGTGAAACATCTGAATAGACCCTTAGTACATTGTCGGTCCCAGACCATGCTAGTGTAGTCACCAAGCATATAAACTTCATACGTGCACGCTGAAGCACAGCGGTTGTTGTAAGCTGTACCTCTGCTAAGTAAGGCCATGGAACTCGGTCAGTGCTGATTAGTACACTACACCATAACGCAGTCTCAAGCATTGCACCCCGCTTGAGGGATTCTTAGTTAATTAAGGAACTGTTTGTTTAGACACATAAAGGATTGGACCGTTAGGATAACCGAACGTGTTCATGGAAGTTAGCTTGACTTGGCCATGGTGTTCTTTATGGTTGAACTCTTTTTAAGGGTCTAACTATCTTTTATAACCAATCATTAATGAAAGCATTGAAACACATCAGGTATCTCGGATATGGTAAACCATGTATTCTATTATACTTAAGAAAGTTTAGACCATTGTGAAATGTTAATACGTCACCCAACCGAGTCGCTCAATTGGACGAGTCGTCTGAACGTGTATGCCTGTAGTCAGAATGCACGAGCATTAGGGGTAAAGGATGTTGCTGTCTATTCAGAATCTTCAAGCCTAACGCAGTACCCAGTGACATGTCTTATGACATGGGCGTTTAGGACCAGTGTAATAAATACAAGGCCTCTGCCTATTCATGAGCCAGCATTCCATAATCTCGGCAGAATAACTGATGAAGTCATAGTATGCACTCAATTTAACTTTATCTGAATTACGAATTTTATCGCATTTACTTTATCTGTCTTATAAATTAGAAAATTCCAAAATTAAGTAACCACTACTCCTTCCTAACTATCTTAGGCTTAAATATAGGTTCGATTCTACTGATATCTCAAAAATACGACTCTAGGTCATACTTTCCTTACTCATACTAAGGAGTAGTACGATTTAGGCCCCGCTAAATATAAATTTTATACAGTACCTTCCCCCTGGGTGGCTGATCCTGGCGCGCTGCGGCCCAACGACACCGCACGAATAAAAACCGTTCGTTTCGGCCATATCAATCACCGTTAGAAAACTTGTACTCTATAGAACTAGGGAACGATAATCTAATGAAAGATGACCCTATCTGGCGTGGTTGTACTTTGGACTTGGCTGGGAAATCTTTTTGTATTGATGTGATACCGATTAAGTTAGGAAGTATTGACCTTGTGGTTGGAATGGACTGGTTATCTGAGAATAGAGCCGATATCGTTTGCTACCAGAAGGCTATTCGCATTCCTGTTGATGATAGTGAGCCTTTGATGGTGTATGGAGAGAGGAGCAATACACCATTGCATTTCATTAATTGTTTGAAGGTGCAGAAACACATAAGAAAGGGTTGTCTTGTGATGTTGGTTCACGTGAGCAAAACTGAACCTGAAGTCAAGAAACTCGAAGATGTATCGATTGTTAGAGATTTTCCTGATGTTTTTTCGAAAGTATTACCAGGTCTTCCACTGCATATAGATGTAGAATTTCAGATTGACTTAATGCCTCGAGCGGCACTTGTAGCACGCACACCATACAGACTTACACCTTCTGAATTGCAAGAGTTATCTAGTCAGTTACAAGAGCTTTTAGGCAAGGGATTCATTCGACCGAGTTCTTCACCATGGGGAGCACCTGTGCTCTTTGTTAAGAAGAAGGATGGATCTATGAGACTTTGTATTGATTACAGAGAACTGAATAAGCTGACTATCAAGAATAAATACCGTTACCGAGGATTGATGATCTGTTGCAAGGATATGGATGTTAATCTAAGATTGACTTGAGATCAGGTTATCATTGAATGAGAGTAAAGGAGACAGATATACTGAAGACAGCGTTCAGAACACGCTACGGACATCATGAATTTACAATAATGCCATTTGGTTTGATGAACACACCGGCAGTGTTCATGGATCTCATGAACCGTGTATGTAAGACATACCTAGACAAGTTTGTTATTGTGTTCATTGATGATATTTTGGTATATTCTAAGAACGAGAAGGAAAATTAACAACATCTCCGTTTGATACTTGAGATGCTCAGGAAAGAACAGCTATATGCTAAGTTTTTGAGTGTGAATTTTGGTTGCAAGAAGTTCAATTTTTGGGTCATATCGTGGGTATTAATGGTACTCAAGTTGATCCTGCGAAGATACAAACAATCAAGAAATGGGATACTCCTAAGTCACCAACGTAGATTCGGCAATACTTAGGTCTCGCTGGTTATTATAGGAGATTCATTGAGGGATTTTCTACCATCGCCCGACCGTTGACAGCATTGACTCATAAGGGTAAGAAGTATGAGTGGACTGAGCAACATGAGTTTGGATTTCAGTTGTTAAAACAGAAATTGACTACTACTCCGATTTTGTCTTTACCCGAAGGGAATGAAGATTTCGTGATTTACTGTGATGCTTCACGACAAGGTTTTGGTTGCGTGTTGATGCAACAGAAGAAAGTGATTGCCTATGGATCACGACAGTTGAAGTTTCAAGAGCAGAATTATATGACACACGATTTGGAACTTGGTGCCATGCTCTTTGCACTGAAGATGTGAGACACTACTTGTATGGTACTAAGTTTACGATTTTCACCGATCACAAGAGCTTACAACATATTTTTGATCAGAAACAGCTCAACATGAGGCAGAGACGTTGGGTAGAACTGCTGAACGACTATGACTGTGAGATTCGATACCATCCTGGCAAGGCTAATGTTGTTGCAGATGCCTTGAGTAGGAAAAAGAAGGCTAAACCTCTCCGAGTTAGAGTGCTGAATATGACTGTCTGAACGAATCTTACTTCTCAGATACGCGATGCACAACTCGAGGCTTTGAGGCAAGAGAATATTACTACTGAATCACTTAAGGGCCTAGATAATTAGTTTGTCATTAGAGATGATGGAACTCATTACTTCTCTAATAAAATATGGGTATCAAAATTTGGCGGACTAAGGAAACTAGTGCTAGATAAGGCACACAAGTCAAGATACTCTATTCACCCTGGATCTGACAAAATGTATCAAGATCTTAAAGCATTATATTGGTGGCCCAATCTGAAAGCCGATATTGCCACCTAAGTTAGTAAATGTTTGACATGTTCTAAGGTCAAGGCAGAACATCAGAGACCATCAGGACTGCTGACACTGTAACAACCCGACTTTTTCGACTTATACTTTTGTGCTTATTACTTTCACGAAACTGCGTATTTGTGCGTACCGAGCTAGTTTACTTTGGTTAATATCTTACAACGTGCTATTAAGTGTTTAATCACTTAACTTGGTTCCCGAATGCTTTTATGACCGTTAGTGTCACTTGACGTTTAGAACGAGCTATGTACTTGGTAAACGTTTAACTTTTGTCATAATTGGAATATTATGACTACGTAATACTAATTGTTATTTTCTAATAACAATTACTTGGGTTATTGGATGCTTAATTACGCTTAGTAAATTACTATGCACACTAGTTAGTCTTGTTGGACTTTCTACCTTGTTGGACTTGAGTCCACCCTACTCTAGCTAATGGACCATTTAATTAGCCCAATTTTAAATGGATTATGACCCATTAAGATGTAGGATAAAAACCCATTTATAAGAGCCAACATACTAGCATTTTTTGTTAACCATTACTACAAATGTTGCATGGGATCCTAACAATAAGCACCACCTTTAGACCACCACTAACCAAAAAGCAAAAAGGTATCCCCTTATCCCCCATACAACCTACGGCTAACCCACCCCATTCCCCTATAAATACCAAGCTAATCTCATCCATTTTACACTTGATCTCATTCTCATTTTACACACACTTGCTCTCTTATTTTCTCTCTATCTTTCTCACTCTAAAAATTGTAAGTTTTAAGTTTTATTCTTCTTCTTTTCTTCTTCTAGATCACGAAATCATCATCATCTTTATTTAGCTTTTTTTAATCTTGTTATATCTTGTAAATTCAAACTTTGATTTGAATCCTTCAAGAACATGGAAGATTCAAGCTTGCTAGCTTTGAATCTTCACTTACTTTATTGGATCTAAGTTTTCTAGCTTATGATCTCTTTATTTTGTTAAAAAAATCAAAACTTGTGTTTATGATCTTCATGAAACTTGAAGATCTAACCTTTTGCTTTAAAGATCTTTAAGAACATAAAAGATGTAAGCTTTCTAGCTTTGGATCTTCATTACTTTGATGGATCTAAGCTTTATAGCTTAAGATCACTTTGTTTTTGCTAAAAGAGCAAAACTTGTGTTTATGGTCTTCATGAAACTTGAAGATCTAGCTTTTTACTTTCAAGATCTTCAAGAACATAAAAGATTCAAGCTTTCTAGCTTTGAAATCTCATAATTGTTTGTTAAAGGATCCAAGCTCTCTATGTAACATCCCGCATTTTTCCATTAAATTATTTTAACGCCCGTCTTTTTATTTTAATAATATCCTCAGTATCTCGATTCGTATCCTCCATTAGCTAACATTCTTAAAATATTTTCGTTATTGGATTATAACATCTCTCGTACTCTCGTGTAATTCAAAATAATTCGTTTGGTTAATTCACGCACCCGCACCCGAACTAGAGGGACTAAACTTGCAAAGAGGCCAAAGATTTGACTAGGTCAACTAGTCAAACCTTCAACCTCCTCCTCTCATTTTCTCCCTTTCTCTCTTTTCATACTTCCATTTTTCCTCTCAAGAACTCAAACAAGATTCATCATCTAATTTCGGATTTGGAGGCTAACATCAAAACAAATTACATATTTGGAATCCTCTCTTCATCCTCTTCGACTTGATACCAATTTCATCTCATTTGGGTAACTTTCTAAAATCACTAGATTTTGTGTTCTTGATGTTTTTGAATTATAAAAGTGTTAATTAGTGTCTATGGCTCGTGTATAACATGAATATATGTTTTGTTTGTTCGATTTGTTGATTTGAGTAACTAGTTTGAACACTTGAAAATGGGTTTGCTTAATCTTTGATTTTGGAAGATTAAATGTTGTTAAATTGTTAAAGTTCATGTTTTAATTGTGTTACTAGTATCACTAGCTTCGTTTTGATGCGTAGGTTGATTAAGAAAACTTCAAATACATGATTTGTGATTTTTGTGAATGTTGATTAGGGTTTGATGAACTTGAAATGAACTTTTGATACTTTGGATGTCATGAAATGTTGTTAGTAAGTGTTTAGTTGTATTGCATGAGTAATTACCTTCGAAACGGCATATCATATGTGTGGATTGGATTCCCGAATCATGAAATGCATTTCAAGAACTTGAAACTTTGAAAATGGACCTTGAATGATCACTTGGTTTGAAAACTCGATTGTTACAAATGAGGTTTTTTGATTGATGAATTGTGTTTAGTTGCATTCTACGTCAAAAGAGCTTTCCAACGATATAAGGTGCGAGTCCTAAGTGTTAGCGGTTTGTGTTTTATGCACAAAAAGGTTTTGGATTGAGACTTGAACATTTGGGACTGGCCAGGCACCAGCACCCGGCCTTTGCCGCGACGCGGCCCTTTCCTGTCGCGGCGCGACATATAAGGGGGCCAGGTTCTGACCTCCTTGTCCCAAATGTGAAAAATGTTTGGCCCGTTCTAGACCTCCGATTCACATGAGATTTGTTCTAACATGCTTATATATGAATAAAAACCTCAGAAAAATAGTTCGGGACCCGACCCGAACGTGTTGACTTTCGTTGACTTTGACCGACCAAAGTTTGATTTTTTGTCAAACTTAACCAAATGATTATGCAACCTTCCTAACTTGTTTCTGTACTTGTATCTTGCATGAAACTTGACAATTTGATTCACATGCTACATAATCGAGTCGTAACGAGCCATAGGACTAATTGAGCACATTTCACCCGACCTTGTGTCGTAACCGGTAAATTGATACAACTTACTTGTTTAGGTCAAGGCTAAGCAACTTTCATGCACACGTTTACCTTGTGAAGTACTTTTATACTCGTGCACTCGAGGTGAGATCATAGTCCCACTTTTTCAACACCTTTTATATTTTTAAATCGTGGGCTGAGAAACTTATACGTTACATACTTATATACATTTCATATGTATATATACTTTTCATACTTTTATACATCGAACACGAATATGAATACAAAGATACGGACGAGTTTAAACGAAAATCCTCAATTCAATTATCCTTAATTACATCAGATGGTGTAAGCGAGACTATGTTGTGTGGATCCATACGGGTTTGACTAACCCTCATTCGGACGGTTCACTACCGTTAAGCGAATGAAATATATTCTGGTACGGTGTATGTTCTAACACTTTTATGCTGAGGTAAATGATACGGTTAAGCTTTGATAATTGGGTGCTCGGTAAACAACAATACTTATGGAATTCAAACGATTCGGAAAATCGACTTATACTATAACTTGTGGTTCAACTTATTTTACTTACATACTCATTTACTAAACCTATGATTTCACCAACGTTTTCGTTGACAGATTCTTCTATGTTTTTCTCAGGTTTTGAATGCTTAAGTGATACATGCTTCCGCACTCTTTTGATACTTGCTTGGATGTCGAGTATACATGCATATTTGGAGCATCTTTTTGGCTACTTTTAAATTGTGTCGCATAGGTTTCAATTGTACGTTTAACATTGTAATGTAACTAGCCGTCGAACTTCTTTTTGTAAACTTGAAACACCCTTTTACATTGAAATGAATGCGACATATTTTGGTCAAACGTTGTCTTAAAGACTTATGACCATGTAATGGGACCTACGTAGTCGACGCCGTCACTTGACGATTTGTCGGGGTCGCTACAAGTGGTATCAGAGCATTGGTTGTAGGGAACTAGAGTTCATTTGTGTCCACCCCGAGTCATAGGGTATATAGGTGAATCTAGACTACAACCGGCATATAGACTGGAGTAGGAATTACTTGACTATTTGTGCATTATACTCGAACTCTTCCATCATATCTAACTCGTATTCGATCTTGATCTTACGTTGATAAATTTTGTTGACGCGCCACCTTGACTTTATGATGTAATGTTAAATGCACATGTAAATCAGGGTAATATAATTTCCGGGATTATATTACGGTGATTCACATGGACGTTCTGACGTTATGACATAAAGAATTTAAGGCGAGTCAAGCAAAAATTGTCTCTCTATCCTTATTCCATATCACGGTTAGTATTATTGAGAATACTAACCAACGATATTCTTGTGTTTTGAAGGAACAATGGCTCGTCGACGCGCTCCTCCCGAAACTCCCGAACAAGCTATACAACGAATGATAGCCACCGCCGTGGATGCGGCCATGGCCGGTCACTCTTCCAACAACAATAACAATAACAACAATCACAACAACAACAACAATGGAGCCGGTAATTCAAACGAAGGGTGCTCCTATAAGAACTTCATGGGGTGCAAACCTCACACTTTTGATGGAACTGGGGGACCGGTCGTGCTCACCCGATGGTTTGAGCAAACAGAAGCCGTCTTTAGCATAAGCGGTTGTCGGGACCAAGACAAGGTCAGATTTTCCACTCACACCTTCGCCGGTATCGCTCTCACATGGTGGAATACGTATGTACAATCGGTGGGTATCCATGAAGCCCACGCTCTCTCTTGGGTCGACTTAAGAGGAAAGATGATCACCGAATACTTCCCGCGCGAAGAGACCCGCAAGCTTGAACACGAGCTAAGAACTTTAAAAGCGGTCGGGAATGACCTAAAGGCCTATAATCAACGATTTTCTGAGCTAGCCTTGATGTGCCCAAATCTCGTGAGTACCGAGTCTCTAAGGGTTGAGCTGTACATGGATGGTCTTCCTAAGAGCATCAAACAAGGAGTAATGTCATCCAAACCCGCTAATCACCAAGAGGCTTTGAATATGGCCCGCCAATTAATCGAAACGGTGGACGAAATTGAGGTGTCGGCATATAAAGCCGAGGATAAGTCGGGTGGCAACAAAAGAAAATGGGAAGCCCCCGAATTGAGCAACTACAACAACAACCCCGCCAAGAAGCCTTTCACCTCCAACGACAAGAAAGGCTATGCCGGAAGTCTACCATCTTGCAACAAGTGCCACAAACATCATTATGGCGAATGTAGCAAACCATTTTGCAACAAATGCCGCAACCGTCATTATGGTGAATGTGGTAAGTTAACTTGCCACCGGTGCTAAGGAAGTGGTCATACGGCCAACGATTGTAGGAGCGTCGCCCCCGTCGCCCAAAAGGCGCCCAATGCACACCGGTCGGGCGTTTGTTTCGAATGTGGCCAACCGGGTCATTTTAAGAATGCGTGCCCAGAGAAGGAGACCAACCCCAATGCACGCGGCCGAAATTTCAACATTAACACCGAGGGAGCCCGAGATGACAACTAGTCACGGGTACGTTTCTTCTCAACAACCTTATATTTCATGTTTATTCAATTCGGGTACCGTTAGACATTTTATAACCAAGGCCTTGACTCGTACTCTTTGCACACCACCATATCCCCTAGACACTACCTATGCCATGCAGGTGACCGACGGAAAACTATTACGTTAAACTTTTTGGGTGGAGAATTTGAATTTTGACTTGACACCTATAGAACTAGGGGACTCAAAACCTATTCGTTAAGAAGAAAATGATCCCTTACATGTGTATAGATTATCGTGAACTAAATAATTTTCGGTTAAGAACCGATATTCTCTTTCCCGTACCGATGACCTCTTGATCAATCACAAGAATTCCGCGTGTATTCCAAAATCGACCCCCATTCCGGTTATCTCCAAAACGGTTTTCAAAATTCGTTACGATAGTTATGAATTTCTTATAGTGTCGTTCAGTTTAACAAAGGCTTCCTCTGTATTCAAGGGCCTGATGGGCCTGATGGGTAGACAGATCTGTCATCATATTCATATGTGATGTTCTAACCTATTCAATTCAAGCAAAGAAGAAAACGAACAACATCTTTGTCTTACGCTCGAACTCTTGAGGAAAGAGCAACTCTATACCAAAATCTCCAAGTGTGAACTTTAGTTAAACAAAGTCCAATTTCTAGACCATGTTGTTAGTGGTCAGGGTATTACAATAAATCTCGCAATCGAAGCCACACGTAATCGGGAAACCCTCACAACTCTGACTTGTGTTCGTAAAATCTTAGATCCTTACCGAAAGTTCATTTCCGACTTTTTCTCGTGATGCTCGTCCTTTACCCTCGATAACTCATTAAGTTGGAAATTTAAACCTCTCCGTGCCCGGACCTTAAGCGTGATTTTTCACACCAACATTACTAGCTAAATTCGTATAGCGCCAGATGGAACTTAAATATGGAAATATTTCTACTTGAACGCCGAAAGGCATACTCTCTCGACTCAAAAATCGACGTAACTGAAATTCGTTATTTTTGCACGAACGATTGGAATACTTAATTATGGATCCGATCAATCTTCTCATCACCACGTACCACGTTACATAACACTGTTATTTCACTATGACCGTCTGATATTACTGGGACCCAAGATAACACTCAATCCAAGGATACTTCCTTTCTCTTTGACTTATCGTCCTCATGCTCCTGATACGGACAACTACTACTCAACCCCGAACTATACAACTATGTGTTCTATCTCGTTTTCCCACCAGGTCTCAACATTTGACCACTAGATGCGCGATATGGCTACCTCAGGATGTGAGCTCATCCTATTCTAAGTTCTCATTCCACTCCTGTCCTTTTGCTTGTACTTTTGTATAAGGAAACCTTTTATATACTTTCTCAATGGAGAGAGAGACTCATCATGTATTACTAGTATTCACCACGAGGGTGAATAGCCCTGAAAAAAAAAAAATGTTCTCTGTAGCCGGTAAGGAACTTGTTCCAACGAACGTTTTCAAACCCTAACTAGCTTGTTCAAACATATCTTAATTCTATTCCAACACGGTGTACCATTGTCGACTATCTCGGATCACAATACTCGTTTCACTTCTAGTGTTACAAGAAGCCTTAGAGACACGTTTAAACATGAGTACCATGTATCATCCACAACCAACAGACCAAACAAACGTATGTTTCACATCTTGGAAAGACATGTTACAAACATGTATTGTTGCCTTTAGTTGTCTCCTCTCACACAACAGTTACCATTCGTGTATTAACGCCGCACTTCCGAAACCCTATATGACCGCAAATGTCATACCCCTATTCGTTGGACCAAAGCATGTGGCAAGCAAATCACCGGATCCGAACTCATTCAAGAAATAACAGTTGAGATCGTACAAGTCCGAGAAGGACTCAAGACGACTCGTAGTCGCCAAAAGGGCTATACCGATATTCGACGTAAACCTCTCGAATCCTAAGCCAGTAACCGTGTAATATTGAGAACTCGCACCTTGGGAAGGTGTAATCCGTTTCGGGAATCAGGGAAAGTTAAAATCGCGATATATTAATCCTTTTGAAACCTCGGGGCGTATTGGAACCGCTCCTACCGTTTAGAACTTTCGACTCAATTAAGTTTCCGTTTACCCTACGTTCCATGCAACAAACTTAGAGACGTGTCCTACAGAACAGGAACGTGCTACTCTCCTAGATAAACTTACTATTGATGGCAAACTCCCCTTCATGGGAAACTGGTTGAAATTGTGGATCGTAAAACCAAGTCATAATACAAACTGAGATCTCGACTGTCAAAATTTGTGGGAATGTCCGAGGACGTATCTTCACTTATTCACAGCATTGACAACACTAGGTCTCGAGTAAGAAACCACGACTATTGCTTCCAACTAAATTTCGGGACGAAATTTCTTTTAAGGTGTGGGTAATGTAACATCCCGCATTTTTCCATTAAATTATTTTAACGCCCGTCTTTTTATTTTAATAATATCCTCAGTATCTCGATTCGTATCCTCCATTAGCTAACATTCTTAAAATATTTTCGTTATTGGATTATAACATCTCTCGTACTCTCGTGTAATTCAAAATAATTCGTTTGGTTAATTCACGCACCCGCACCCGAACTAGAGGGACTAAACTTGCAAAGAGGCCAAAGATTTGACTAGGTCAACTAGTCAAACCTTCAACCTCCTCCTCTCATTTTCTCCCTTTCTCTCTTTTCATACTTCCATTTTTCCTCTCAAGAACTCAAACAAGATTCATCATCTAATTTCGGATTTGGAGGCTAACATCAAAACAAATTACATATTTGGAATCCTCTCTTCATCCTCTTCGACTTGATACCAATTTCATCTCATTTGGGTAACTTTCTAAAATCACTAGATTTTGTGTTCTTGATGTTTTTGAATTATAAAAGTGTTAATTAGTGTCTATGGCTCGTGTATAACATGAATATATGTTTTGTTTGTTCGATTTGTTGATTTGAGTAACTAGTTTGAACACTTGAAAATGGGTTTGCTTATTCCTTGATTTTGGAAGATTAAATGTTGTTAAATTGTTAAAGTTCATGTTTTAATTGTGTTACTAGTATCACTAGCTTCGTTTTGATGCGTAGGTTGATTAAGAAAACTTCAAATACATGATTTGTGATTTTTGTGAATTTTGATTAGGGTTTGATGAACTTGAAATGAACTTTTGATACTTTGGATGCCATGAAATGTTGTTAGTAAGTGTTTAGTTGTATTGCATGAGTAATTACCTTCGAAACAGCATATCATATGTGTGGATTGGATTCCCGAATCATGAAATGCATTTCAAGAACTTGAAACTTTGAAAATGGACCTTGAATGATCACTTGGTTTGAAAACTCGGTTGTTACAAATGAGGTTTTTTGATTGATGAATTGTTTTTAGTTGCATTCTACGTCAAAAGAGCTTTCCAACGATATAAGGTGCGAGTCCTAAGTGTTAGCGGTTTGTGTTTTATGCATAAAAAGGTTTTGGATTGAGACTTGAACATTTGGGACTGGCCAGGCACCAGCACCCGGCCTTTGCCGCGGCGCGGCCCTTTCCTGTCGCGGCGCGACATATAAGGGGGCCAGGTTCTGACCTCCTTGTCCCAAATGTGAAAAATGTTTGGCCCGTTCTAGACCTCCGATTCACATGAGATTTGTTCTAACATGCTTATATATGAATAAAAACCTCAGAAAAATAGTTCGGGACCCGACCCGAACGTGTTGACTTTCGTTGACTTTGACCGACCAAAGTTTGACTTTTTGTCAAACTTAACCAAATGATTATGCAACCTTCCTAACTTGTTTCTGTACTTGTATCTTGCATGAAACTTGACAATTTGATTCACATGCTACATAATCGAGTCGTAACGAGCCATAGGACTAATTGAGCACATTTCACCCGACCTTGTGTCGTAACCGGTAAATTGATACAACTTACTTGTTTAGGTCAAGGCTAAGCAACTTTCATGCACACGTTTACCTTGTGAAGTACTTTTATACTCGTACACTCGAGGTGAGATCATAGTCCCACTTTTTCAACAACTTTTATATTTTTAAATCGTGGGCTGAGAAACTTATACGTTACATACTTATATACATTTCATATGTATATATACCTTTCATACTTTTATACATCGAACACGAATATGAATACAAAGATACGGACGAGTTTGAACGAAAATCCTCAATTCAATTATCATTAATTACATCAGATGGTGTAAGCGAGACTATGTTGTGTGGATCCATACGGGTTTGACTAACCCTCATTCGGACGGTTCGCTACCGTTAAGCGAATGAAATATATTCTGGTACGGTGTATGTTCTAACACTTTTATGCTGAGGTAAATGATACGGTTAAGCTTTGATAATTGGGTGCTCGGTAAACAACAATACTTATGGAATTCAAACGATTCGGAAAATCGACTTATACTATAACTTGTGGTTCAACTTATTTTACTTACATACTCATTTACTAAACCAATGATTTCACCAACGTTTTCGTTGACAGATTCTTCTATGTTTTTCTCAGGTTTTGAATGCTTAAGTGATACATGCTTCCGCACTCTTTTGATACTTGCTTGGATGTAGAGTATACATGCATATTTGGAGCATCTTTTTGGCTACTTTTAAATTGTGTCGCATAGGTTTCAATTATATGTTTAACATTGTAATGTAACTAGCCGTCGAACTTCTTTTTGTAAACTTGAAACACCCTTTTACATTGAAATGAATGCGACATATTTTGGTCAAACGTTGTCTTAAAGACTTATGACCATGTAATGGGACCTACGTAGTCGACGCCGTCACTTGACGATTTGTCGGGGTCGCTACACTCTAGCTTATGGTTCCATTACTTTTTTTGATCAAATTTATGTTCTTACTTGTTTGATTGAATGAAAGTTTGTAGCTTTAGTTGTAGATAGAACTTGTATTTGTGTTAAGACTAAGAACATGATGCAACCTTGGTTCATCATCCTTCTAAAACTCTTAAGTGAGTTGTATTCTTACTTAGTCTTGACATTGTGTGTTGATGGTTGAAACTTGGTCAAAGTGATGCTAAAACATCAAAGAGTTGTACAGTTGAAGCTTACACGCATCAAGGATGAGAACCGTGATGAGCATCAAGCACCAAGAAACCCACCGGAGCACTTGTTTACTGTTTTTCGGGGTCTGATCAGACACCTGGTGAAATGTTCCGTTCTTATTGATTAAAAACGTTCCATATTAATTGATTTCGTTGCGAGGTTTTGACCTCTATATGAGACGTTTTTCAAAGACTGCATTCATTTTAAAACAAACCATAACCTTTATTTCATCAATAAAGGTTTAAAAAGCTTTACGTAGATTATCAAATAATGATAATCTAAAATATCCTGTTTACACACGACCATTACATAATGGTTTACAATACAAATATGTTACAACAAAATAAGTTTCTTGAATGCAGTTTTTACACAATATCATACAAGCATGGACTCCAAATCTCGTCCTTATTTAAGTATGCGACAGCGGAAGCTCTTAATAATCACCTGAGAATAAACATGCTTAAAACGTCAACAAAAATGTTGGTGAGTTATAGGTTTAACCTATATATATCAAATCGTAACAATAGACCACAAGATTTCATATTTCAATACACATCCCATACATAGAGATAAAAATCATTCATATGGTGAACACCTGGTAACCGACAATAACAAGATGCATATATAAGAATATCCCCATCATTCCGGGACACCCTTCGGATATGATATAAATTTCGAAGTACTAAAGCATCCGGTACTTTGGATGGGGTTTGTTAGGCCCAATAGATCTATCTTTAGGATTCGCGTCAATTAGGGTGTCTGTTCCCTAATTCTTAGATTACCAGACTTAATAAAAAGGGGCATATTCGATTTCGATAATTCAACCATAGAATGTAGTTTCACGTACTTGTGTCTATTTTGTAAATCATTTATAAAACCTGCATGTATTCTCATCCCAAAAATATTAGATTTTAAAAGTGGGACTATAACTCACTTTCACAGATTTTTACTTCGTCGGGAAGTAAGACTTGGCCACTGGTTGATTCACGAACCTATAACAATATATACATATATATCAAAGTATGTTCAAAATATATTTACAACACTTTTAATATATTTTGATGTTTTAAGTTTATTAAGTCAGCTGTCCTCGTTAGTAACCTACAACTAGTTGTCCACAGTTAGATGTACAGAAATAAATCGATAAATATTATCTTGAATCAATCCACAACCCAGTGTATACGTATCTCAGTATTGATCACAACTCAAACTATATATATTTTGGAATCAACCTCAACCCTGTATAGCTAACTCCAACATTCACATATAGAGTGTCTATGGTTGTTCCGAAATATATATAGATGTGTCGACATGATAGGTCGAAACATTGTATACGTGTCTATGGTATCTCAAGATTACATAATATACAATACAAGTTGATTAAGTTATGGTTGGAATAGATTTGTTACCAATTTTCACGTAGCTAAAATGAGAAAAATTATCCAATCTTGTTTTACCCATAACTTCTTCATTTTAAATCCGTTTTGAGTGAATCAAATTGCTATGGTTTCATATTGAACTCTATTTTATGAATCTAAACAGAAAAGTATAGGTTTATAGTCGGAAAAATAAGTTACAAGTCGTTTTTGTAAAGGTAGTCATTTCAGTCGAAAGAACGACGTCTAGATGACCATTTTAGAAAACATACTTCCACTTTGAGTTTAACCATAATTTTTGGATATAGTTTTATGTTCATAATAAAAATCATTTTCTCAGAATAACAACTTTTAAATCAAAGTTTATCATAGTTTTTAATTAACTAACCCAAAACAGCCCGCGGTGTTACTACGACGGCTTAAATCCGGTTTTACGGTGTTTTTCGTGTTTCCAGGTTTTAAATCATTAAGTTAGCATATCATATAGATATAGAACATGTGTTTAGTTGATTTTAAAAGTCAAGTTAGAAGGATTAACTTTTGTTTGCGAACAAGTTTAGAATTAACTAAACTATGTTCTAGTGATTACAAGTTTAAACCTTCGAATAAGATAGCTTTATATGTATGAATCGAATGATGTTATGAACATCATTACTACCTTAATTTCCTTGGATAAACCTACTGGAAAAGAGAAAAATGGATCTAGCTTCAATGGATCCTTGGATGGCTCGAAGTTCTTGAAGCAGAATCATGACACGAAAACAAGTTCAAGTAAGATCATCACTTGAAATAAGATTATTATAGTTATAGAAATTGAACCAAAGTTTGAATATGATTATTACCTTGTATTAGAATGATAACCTACTGTAAGAAACAAAGATTTCTTGAGGTTGGATGATCACCTTACAAGATTGGAAGTGAGCTAGCAAACTTGAAAGTATTCTTGATTTTATGAAACTAGAACTTTTGGAATTTATGAAGAACACTTAGAACTTGAAGATAGAACTTGAGAGAGATCAATTAGATGAAGAAAATTGAAGAATGAAAGTGTTTGTAGGTGTTTTTGGTCGTTGGTGTATGGATTAGATATAAAGGATATGTAATTTTGTTTTCATGTAAATAAGTCATGAATGATTACTCATATTTTTGTAATTTTATGAGATATTTCATGCTAGTTGCCAAATGATGGTTCCCACATGTGTTAGGTGACTCACATGGGCTGCTAAAAGCTGATCATTGGAGTGTATATACCAATAGTACATACATCTAAAAGCTGTGTATTGTACGAGTACGAATACGGGTGCATACGAGTAGAATTGTTGATGAAACTGAACGAGGATGTAATTGTAAGCATTTTTGTTAAGTAGAAGTATTTTGATAAGTGTATTGAAGTCTTTCAAAAGTGTATAAATACATATTAAAACACTACATGTATATACATTTTAACTGAGTCGTTAAGTCATCGTTAGTCGTTACATGTAAGTGTTGTTTTGAAACCTTTAGGTTAACGATCTTGTTAAATGTTGTTAACCAAATGTTTATAATATCAAATGAGATTTTAAATTATTATATTATCATGATATTATCATGTATGAATATCTCTTAATATGATATATATACATTAAATGTCTTTACAACGATAATCGTTACATATATGTCTCGTTTAAAAATCATTAACTTAGTAGTCTTGTTTTTACATATGTAGTTCATTGTTAATATACTTTATGATATGTTTTCTTATCATAGTATCATGTTAACTATATATATATATCCATATATATGTCATCATATAGTTTTTACAAGTTTTAACGTTCGTGAATCACCGATCAACTTGGGTGGTCAATTGTCTATATGAAACATATTTCAATTAATCAAGTCTTAACAAGTTTGATTGCTTAACATGTTGGAAACATTTAATCATGTAAATATCAATCTCAATTAATATATATAAACATGGAAAAGTTCGGGTCACTACAGTACCTACCCGTTAAATAAATTTCGTCCCGAAATTTTAAGCTGTTGAAGGTGTTGACGAATCTTCTGGAAATAGATGCGGGTATTTCTTCTTCATCTGATCTTCACGCTCCCAGGTGAACTCGGGTCCTCTACGAGCATTCCATCGAACCTTAACAATTGGTATCTTGTTTTGCTTAAGTCTTTTAACCTCACGATCCATTATTTCGACGGGTTCTTCGATGAATTGAAGTTTTTCGTTGATTTGGATTTCATCTAACGAAATAGTGAGATCTTCTTTAGCAAAACATTTCTTTAAATTCGAGACGTGGAAAGTGTTATGTACAGCCGCGAGTTGTTGAGGTAACTCTAGTCGGTAAGCTACTGGTCCGACACGATCAATAATCTTGAATGGTCCAATATACCTTGGATTTAATTTCCCTCGTTTACCAAATCGAACAACGCCTTTCCAAGGTGCAACTTTAAGCATGACCATCTCTCCAATTTCAAATTCTATATCTTTTCTTTTAATGTCAGCGTAGCTCTTTTGTCGACTTTGGGCGGTTTTCAACCGGTGTTGAATTTGGATGATCTTCTCGGTAGTTTCTTGTATAATCTCCGGACCCGTAATCTGTCTATCCCCCACTTCACTCCAACAAATCGGAGACCTGCACTTTCTACCATAAAGTGCTTCAAACGGCGCCATCTCAATGCTTGAATGGTAGCTGTTGTTGTAGGAAAATTCTGCTAATGGTAGATGTCGATCCCAACTGTTTCCAAAATCAATAACACATGCTCGTAGCATGTCTTCAAGTGTTTGTATCGTCCTTTCGCTCTGCCCATCAGTTTGTGGATGATAGGCAGTACTCATGTCTAGACGAGTTCCTAATGCTTGCTGTAATGTCTGCCAGAATCTTGAAATAAATCTGCCATCCCTATCAGAGATAATAGAGATTGGTATTCCATGTCTGGAGACGACTTCCTTCAAATACAGTCGTGCTAACTTCTCCATCTTGTCATCTTCTCTTATTGGTAGGAAGTGTGCTGATTTGGTGAGACGATCAACTATTACCCAAATAGTATCAAAACCACTTGCAGTCCTTGGCAATTTAGTGATGAAATCCATGGTAATGTTTTCCCATTTCCATTCCGGGATTTCGGGTTGTTGAAGTAGACCTGATGGTTTCTGATGCTCAGCTTTGACCTTAGAACACGTCAAACATTCTCCTATGTATTTAGCAACATCGGCTTTCATACCCGGCCACGAAAAATGTTTCTTGAGATCCTTGTACATCTTCCCCGTTCCAGGATGTATTGAGTATCTGGTTTTATGAGCTTCTCTAAGTACCATTTCTCTCATATCTCCAAATTTTGGTACCCAAATCCTTTCAGCCCTATACCGGGTTCCGTCTTCCCGAATATTAAGATGCTTCTCCGATCCTTTGGGTATTTCATCCTTTAAATTTCCCTCTTTTAAAACTCCTTGTTGCGCCTCCTTTATTTGAGTAGTAATGTTATTATGAATCATTATATTCATAGATTTTATTCGAATGGGTTCTCTGTCCTTCCTGCTCAAGGCATCGGCTACCACATTTGCCTTCCCCGGGTGGTAACGAATCTCAAAGTCGTAATCATTCAATAATTCAATCCACCTACGCTGCCTCATATTCAGTTGTTTCTGATTAAATATGTGTTGAAGACTTTTGTGGTCAGTATATATAATACTTTTGACCCCATATAAGTAGTGCCTCCAAGTCTTTAATGCAAAAACAACCGCGCCTAATTCCAAATCATGCGTCGTATAATTTTGTTCGTGAATCTTCAATTGTCTAGACGCATAAGCAATCACCTTCGTTCGTTGCATTAATACACAACCGAGACCTTGCTTTGATGCGTCACAATAAATCACAAAATCATCATTCCCTTCAGGCAATGACAATATAGGTGCCGTAGTTAGCTTTTTCTTCAATAACTGAAACGCTTTCTCTTGTTCATCATTCCATTCAAATTTCTTCCCTTTATGCGTTAATGCAGTCAAGGGTTTTGCTATTCTGGAAAAGTCTTGGATGAACCTTCTGTAGTAACCAGCTAGTCCTAAAAACTGGCGTATGTGTTTCGGAGTTTTCGGGGTTTCCCACTTTTCAACAGTTTCTATCTTTGCCGGATCCACCTTAATACCTTCTTTGTTCACTATGTGACCGAGGAATTGAACTTCTTCCAACCAAAATGCACACTTTGAAAACTTAGCGTACAATTCTTCCTTCCTCAATACTTCTAACACCTTTCTCAAATGTTCACCGTGTTCTTGGTCATTCTTTGAGTAAATAAGTATGTCATCAATGAAAACAATGACAAACTTGTCAAGGTATGGTCCACACACTCGGTTCATAAGGTCCATGAACACAGCTGGTGCATTAGTTAAACCAAACGGCATGACCATAAACTCGTAATGACCGTAACGTGTTCTGAAAGCAGTCTTTGGAATATCATCTTCTTTCACCCGCATTTGATGATACCCGGAACGTAAGTCAATCTTTGAATAAACAGACGAGCCTTGTAGTTGATCAAATAAGTCGTCGATTCTCGGTAGTGGGTAGCGGTTCTTGATGGTAAGTTTGTTCAACTCTCGGTAGTCGATACACAACCTGAATGTACCATCTTTCTTCTTGACAAACAAAACAGGAGCTCCCCACGGTGATGTGCTTGGTCGAATGAAACCACGCTCTAAAAGTTCTTGTAATTGGCTTTGCAGTTCTTTCATCTCGCTGGGTGCGAGTCTGTAAGGAGCACGAGCTATTGGTGCAGCTCCTGGTACAAGATCTATTTAAAATTCAACGGATCGATGTGGGGGTAATCCCGGTAATTCTTTCGGAAATACATCGGGAAATTCTTTTGCAATGGGAACATCATTGATGCTCTTTTCTTCAGTTTGTACTTTCTCGACGTGTGCTAGAACAGCATAGCAACCTTTTCTTATTAGTTTTTGTGCCTTCAAATTACTAATAAGATGTAGCTTCGTGTTGCCCTTTTCTCCGTACACCATTAAGGGTTTTCCTTTTTCTCGTATAATGCGAATTGCATTTTTGTAACAAACGATCTCCGCTTTCACTTCTTTCAACCAGTCCATACCGATTATCACATCAAAACTCCCTAACTCTACTGGTATCAAATCAATCTTAAATGTTTCGCTAACCAGTTTAATTTCTCGATTCCGACATATATTATCTGCTGAAATTAATTTACCATTTGCTAATTCGAGTAAAAATTTACTATCCAAAGGCGTCAATGGACAACTTAATTTAGCACAAAAATCTCTACTCATATAGCTTCTATCCGCACCCGAATCAAATAAAACGTAAGCAGATTTATTGTCAATAAGAAACGTACCCGTAACAAGCTCCGGGTCTTCCTGTGCCTCTACCGCATTAATATTGAAAACTCTTCCACGGCCTTGTCCATTCGTGTTCTCCTGGTTCGGGCAATTTCTAATAATGTGGCCTGGTTTTCCACATTTATAACAAACTACATTGGCATAACTTGCTCCGACACTACTTGCTCCGCCATTACTCGTTCCGGACACCATTTGTTCCTTTCGTTCTATTAACCCCTGGTCCGTAGACCTCACACTTCGCCGCGCTATGACCATTTCTTTTACACTTGTTGCAAAATTTGGTGCAGAACCCCGAGTGATTCTTTTCACACCTTTGGCATAGCTGCTTCTGATTGTTGTTGTTGTTGCGGTTATTATTGTTGTTGGGATGATTGTTGTAGTTGCTGTTGTTGTTGTTGTTGTTGTTGTTGGGCCGTTTGTTGTAGTTGCGATTGATGTTGCGATTGTTGGGATAATTGTTGCGATTATTGTTGTAATTACTGTTGTTGTTGTATTGGTGATTCTTATCATCGTTTTCCTCCCACTTTCTTTTGACTTGCTTCACATTGGCCTCTTCAGCAGTCTGTTCTTTAATTCTTTCTTCAATCTGGTTCACTAGTTTATGAGCCATTCTACATGCCTGTTGTATGGAGGCGGGCTCGTGTGAACTTATATCTTCTTGGATTCTTTCCGGTAATCCTTTCACAAATGCGTCGATCTTCTCTTCCTCATCTTCGAATGCTCCCGGACACAATAGGCACAATTCTGTGAATCGTCTTTCGTACGTGGTAATATCAAATCCTTGGGTTCGTAACCCTCTAAGTTCTGTCTTGAGCTTATTGACCTCGGTTCTGGGACGGTACTTCTCGTTCATCAAGTGCTTGAATGCTGACCACGGTAGTGCGTACGCATCATCTTGTCCCACTTGCTCTAGATAGGTATTCCACCATGTTAACGCAGAACCTGTGAAGGTATGCGTAGCGTACTTCACTTTGTCCTCTTCAGTACACTTACTTATGGCAAACACCGATTCAACCTTCTCGGTCCACCGTTTCAATCCGATCGGTCCTTCGGTTCCATCAAATTCCAAAGGTTTGCAGGAAGTGAATTCTTTGTAGGTGCATCCTACACGATTTCCTGTACTGCCAGATCCAAGGTTATTGTTGGTATGTAGCGCAGCCTGTACTGCGGCTATGTTTGAAGCTAGAAAAGTACGGAATTCCTCTTCATTCATATTCACGGTGTGTCGAGTAGTCGGTGCCATTTCCTTCAAAATAGTCAAATGGAACAAGTTAATCATACAGAATATTAAGAGTAGTTAATAGTATTTCGTAGCATAATATGAACTCATTTATAAAAGCTTTTTCTTCATATTAGCGTTTTATAAGTTTAAATTCGGGTAGTACCTACCCGTTAAGTTCATACTTAGTAGCTAATATACAATTCAACTACTACAATTCTATATGAAAAACTGATTATAATAATATTTCGCGTTCAAGCTTTTATACAATATTTTACAAACTTACAATACCGCTTATTTTACATAAAGCATGAAATATAGCACACAATAACTTTGATACAAGATAGTTGTGAAGACAATTCTAGCTAGTACACAAGTCGTTTAGCAAAGACAATAAAGACACGTAATTCATACATCCAGAAACAAGTCATGCATTCTGGTTTTACTAGGACTACTTCCCACCCTTGGTCTTGTGCAACATAACCGTTATGGCCGTTGATAAGACAGCGTGTTGTAACGTCATCAAAGGGACGAGGGTTACGTAATGTCCAACAGTCCCGTAATAATCTAAAAACCTCATTTCTTACCCCAATTACCGACTCCGTCACTTGTGGAAACGTTTTGTTTAATAGTTGTAGCCCGATGTTCTTGTTCTCACTTTGGTGAGAAGCGAACATTACTAATCCGTAAGCATAACATGCTTCTTTATGTTGCATGTTAGCCGCTTTTTCTAAATCACGAAGTCCAATATTCGGATATATTGAGTCAAAATAATTTCTTAACCCGTTGCGTAAAATAGCATTTGGGTTCCCCGCAATATATGCGTCAAAGTAAACACATCGTAACTTATGGGTTTCCCAATGTGATATCCCCCATCTTTCAAACGAAAGTCTCTTATAAACCAAGACATTCTTGGAACGTTCTTCGAATGTCTTACAAACTGATCTCGCCTTAAATAGTTGTGCCGAAGAATTCTGGCCGACTCTAGACAAGATTTCATCAATCATGTCTCCGGGTAGGTCTCTTAAAATATTGGGTTGTCTATCCATTTTGTGTTTTTAAACTGTAAAATAGACAAGAGTTAGATTCATAAAAAAATACTTATTAATACAAGCAATTTTTACATATATCATAAAGCATAAGAACACTATATTACATATATTACACCACACGAATACAACTATCTTATTCCGACTCGCTCGTTTCTTCTTCTTCGGTTTTGGTTCGTTTTGCCAAGTTTCTAGGGATATATGATGTTCCCCTAATACGAGCCGTCGTTGTCCACATTGGTTTAGAAAAACCTGGTGGTTTAGAGGTTCCCGGGTCATTGTTACAACTTAAGGACTTCGGGGGTTGACGATACATATAAAGTTCATCGGGGTTGGAATTAGATTTCTCTATTTTTATGCCCTTTCCCTTATTATTTTCTTTTGCCTTTTTAAATTTAGTTGGGGTAATTTCTATAACATCATCGGAATTCTCGTCGGAATCCGATTCATCGGAGAATTGGTAATCCTCCCAATATTTTGCTTCCTTGGCGGAAACACCATTGACCATAATTAACTTTGGTCGGTTGGTTGAGGATTTTCTTTTACTTAACCGTTTTATTATTTCCCCCACCGGTTCTATTTCTTTATCCGGTTCCGATTCTTCTTCCGGTTCCGATTCTTCTTCCGGTTCCGACTCTTCTTCCGGTTCCTCTTCGGGAACTTGTGAATCAGTCCACAAATCATTCCAATTTACATTTGACTCTTCATTATTATTAGGTGAGTCAATGGGACTTGTTCTAGAGGTAGACATCTATCACATAATATCAAACACGTTAAGAGATTAATATATCACATAATATTCATATGTTAAAAATATATAGTTTCCAACAAAAATGTTAAGCAATCATTTTTAAAGAAAACACGGTCGAAGTCCAGACTCACTAATGCATCCTAACAAACTCGATAAGACACACTAATGCAAATTTTCTGGTTCTCTAAGACCAACGCTCGGATACCAACTGAAATGTCCCGTTCTTATTGATTAAAAACGTTCCATATTAATTGATTTCGTTGCGAGGTTTTGACCTCTATATGAGACGTTTTTCAAAGACTGCATTCATTTTAAAACAAACCATAACCTTTATTTCATCAATAAAGGTTTAAAAAGCTTTACGTAGATTATCAAATAATGATAATCTAAAATATCCTGTTTACACACGACCATTACATAATGGTTTACAATACAAATATGTTACAACAAAATAAGTTTCTTGAATGCAGTTTTTACACAATATCATACAAGCATGGACTCCAAATCTCGTCCTTATTTAAGTATGCGACAGCGGAAGCTCTTAATAATCACCTGAGAATAAACATGCTTAAAAAGTCAACAAAAATGTTGGTGAGTTATAGGTTTAACCTATATATATCAAATCGTAACAATAGACCACAAGATTTCATATTTCAATACACATCCCATACATAGAGATAAAAATCATTCATATGGTGAACACCTGGTTACCGACAATAAGAAGATGCATATATAAGAATATCCCCATCATTCCGGGACACCCTTCGGATATGATATAAATTTCGAAGTACTAAAGCATCCGGTACTTTGGATGGGGTTTGTTAGGCCCAATAGATCTATCTTTAGGATTCGCGTCAATTAGGGTGTCTGTTCCCTAATTCTTAGATTACCAGACTTAATAAAAAGGGGCATATTCGATTTCGATAATTCAACCATAGAATGTAGTTTCACGTACTTGTGTCTATTTTGTAAATCATTTATAAAACCTGCATGTATTCTCATCCCAAAAATATTAGATTTTAAAAGTGGGACTATAACTCACTTTCACAGATTTTTACTTCGTCGGGAAGTAAGACTTGGCCACTGGTTGATTCACGAACCTATAACAATATATACATATATATCAAAGTATGTTCAAAATATATTTACAACACTTTTAATATATTTTGATGTTTTAAGTTTATTAAGTCAGCTGTCCTCGTTAGTAACCTACAACTAGTTGTCCACAGTTAGATGTACAGAAATAAATCGATAAATATTATCTTGAATCAATCCACGACCCAGTGTATACGTATCTCAGTATTGATCACAACTCAAACTATATATATTTTGGAATCAACCTCAACCCTGTATAGCTAACTCCAACATTCACATATAGAGTGTCTATGGTTGTTCCGAAATATATATAGATGTGTCGACATGATAGGTCGAAACATTGTATACGTGTCTATGGTATCTCAAGATTACATAATATACAATACAAGTTGATTAAGTTATGGTTGGAATAGATTTGTTACCAATTTTCACGTAGCTAAAATGAGAAAAATTATCCAATCTTGTTTTACCCATAACTTCTTCATTTTAAATCCGTTTTGAGTGAATCAAATTGATATGGTTTCATATTGAACTCTATTTTATGAATCTAAACAGAAAAGTATAGGTTTATAGTCGGAAAAATAAGTTACAAGTCATTTTTGTAAAGGTAGTCATTTCAGTCGAAAGAACGACGTCTAGATGACCATTTTAGAAAACATACTTCCACTTTGAGTTTAACCATAATTTTTGGATATAGTTTCATGTTCATAATAAAAATCATTTTCTCAGAATAACAACTTTTAAATCAAAGTTTATCATAGTTTTTAATTAACTAACCCAAAACAGCCCGCGGTGTTACTACGACGGCGTAAATCCGGTTTTACGGTGTTTTTCGTGTTTCCAGGTTTTAAATCATTAAGTTAGCATATCATATAGATATAGAACATGTGTTTAGTTGATTTTAAAAGTCAAGTTAGAAGGATTAACTTTTGTTTGCGAACAAGTTTAGAATTAACTAAACTATGTTCTAGTGATTACAGGTTTAAACCTTCGAATAAGATAGCTTTATATGTATGAATCGAATGATGTTATGAACATCATTACTACCTTAATTTCCTTGGATAAACCTACTGGAAAAGAGAAAAATGGATCTAGCTTCAATGGATCCTTGGATGGCTCGAAGTTCTTGAAGCAGAATCATGACACGAAAACAAGTTCAAGTAAGATCATCACTTGAAATAAGATTATTATAGTTATAGAAATTGAACCAAAGTTTGAATATGATTATTACCTTGTATTAGAATGATAACCTACTGTAAGAAACAAAGATTTCTTGAGGTTGGATGATCACCTTACAAGATTGGAAGTGAGCTAGCAAACTTGAAAGTATTCTTGATTTTATGAAACTAGAACTTTTGGAATTTATGAAGAACACTTAGAACTTGAAGATAGAACTTGAGAGAGATCAATTAGATGAAGAAAATTGAAGAATGAAAGTGTTTGTAGGTGTTTTTGGTCGTTGGTGTATGGATTAGATATAAAGGATATGTAATTTTGTTTTCATGTAAATAAGTCATGAATGATTACTCATATTTTTGTAATTTTATGAGATATTTCATGCTAGTTGCCAAATGATGGTTCCCACATGTGTTAGGTGACTCACATGGGCTGCTAAAAGCTGATCATTGGAGTGTATATACCAATAGTACATACATCTAAAAGCTGTGTATTGTACGAGTACGAATACGGGTGCATACGAGTAGAATTGTTGATGAAACTGAACGAGGATGTAATTGTAAGCATTTTTGTTAAGTAGAAGTATTTTGATAAGTGTATTGAAGTCTTTCAAAAGTGTATAAATACATATTAAAACACTACATGTATATACATTTTAACTGAGTCGTTAAGTCATCGTTAGTCGTTACATGTAAGTGTTGTTTTGAAACCTTTAGGTTAACGATCTTGTTAAATGTTGTTAACCAAATGTTTATAATATCAAATGAGATTTTAAATTATTATATTATCATGATATTATCATGTATGAATATCTCTTAATATGATATATATACATTAAATGTCTTTACAACGATAATCGTTACATATATGTCTCGTTTAAAAATCATTAACTTAGTAGTCTTGTTTTTACATATGTAGTTCATTGTTAATATACTTTATGATATGTTTTCTTATCATAGTATCATGTTAACTATATATATATATCCATATATATGTCATCATATAGTTTTTACAAGTTTTAACGTTCGTGAATCACCGATCAACTTGGGTGGTCAATTGTCTATATGAAACATATTTCAATTAATCAAGTCTTAACAAGTTTGATTGCTTAACATGTTGGAAACATTTAATCATGTAAATATCAATCTCAATTAATATATATAAACATGGAAAAGTTCGGGTCACTACACCTGGGACTTCTGGAAAGTTGATTTTCAGATAGTTAATTTCGAGTAGATGACTTTTCATTTAAGACATTCCTTAATTCGATATACGGTTTAGGATTTATAGCCTTCCGAAAATCACTACGCCTTTGTAACGACGTGCTGAAAATTCTGACCTACTCACGCTTACACCGTCGCCACGGTCAAACGACATCGAGTTAGAATCTGAAAATTGTACAGAGATTAGAGGACTCACATACTGATCCTTGTCCACTGACCACGCGTCTTTTCGATTTGTATAGAGGTCGTAGCAGCTGTCCGAAGTCAGCCTTTTGTTTCGATCTCTATTCTTGTTAAAAACTTACTTTATATTTTACGAATGATGATGATGATGATGATACTTAAGACTTAATTTATTCACTTTTAAACTTTTGGGGACAATATACTGACTTAGTGACCTTTGACTTAGGTTGACGACCTTTCGACCGACTTACTACTTGCATACTTTTCATATCGACTTTTACTGCTTATTCACTGTGAGTTATAGCTTCCCTTTTTTACTCTACTATTTTTGGGACTGAGAATACATGAGATTTTTATGTTTTTACATACTAGACACGAGTACTTAAACTTTATATATGTGTGGGTGACATAATGGCACAAATATTCCCCTTAGCTCGGTAACGTTTAGTCATTGGTTTATGAACCGGTGAACGCGAATCTTAGATATAGATCCATAGGGTTTGACATCCCCACTCGGGCTAGTCGCGCTAGCGTTCAATAGGTGTTTAATACTTCATAAACAGACGCACTCACCAAGTGTACTTTTAGGGGGTAATAATACGTTAAGTTAGTTACTGGGTGCCCACGGATAAGCATATACTTTATCATACTGATTTGAAATACTGATTTGAAATGCTGGTTGAAGCACTGAAATCTCATGGTCTACATTAGATTACTAATTACAAACAAACTATAGCTCACCAACATTAATGTTGACATTTTAAGCATGTATTTCTCAGGTGCTTAGACGTTGTTGCTTCCACTGTTAGACTCACTGTTAGACTTGCTGTTATAGTCTTGGTGTTATAGACTTGCTGTTATAGACTCGCTGTGTTAGACTTCCGCTGCATTGTTTAGAGATGTCTCAATCATGGAACTTTTATTTTGCATTCGCAACTTATGTTATTTTTAAAATATGGCTTTGTAATGACCTTTAGTATCATGTACTCATGTTAATGTTTTCTATTCAACTTTTGTAAAACATTTGAAGTTATCTTTTCATGAATGCAAAACTTGTTTTTAAACAGCATATAGTGTTTGACCTTGTAATGATCCTGTTGTTGATGATCTGTACACGTTGATTTTGTACGGGGCATCACATTTGGTATCAGAGCATTGGTTGTAGGGAATTAGGTTGCATTAGTGAGTCTTGACCGAGTCGAGTATGATTCGCTAATAGAACTAATCTACAACTTGCTCGTTACTTGTTTCTGCGGAACCTGCTGCATGCTACTTCTTACTTTTACTGCTATTGTAGTGACCCGAACTTTTCCATAATTATATATATTAAATGATATCTAATATTAAAATGATTAAATATTTCCAACATGTTAAGCAATCAAACTTGTTAAGACTTGATTATTTGTTATGAGTTTCATGTAGACAATTGACCACTCAAGTTGACCGGCGATTCACGAACGTTAAAACTTGTTAAAACGACATGATGACATATATATGGACATATATATGGTTAACATGAGATTATAATATGTAAGAATCTCACTAAGTATATTATCAATGTGTGATATACATAAAAATGAGAATATTGAATTATGAAACTCGAAATGATATACATAACTATTATCGTTATAACAACGTCTTACTAAATACATATGTATTGTAATAAGATATTGATATACTATAATTAACATGATAAAATGATAATTAAGTATATCATTGAGTGTATTAACAATGAACTATACAAGTAAGATGAGACTACTAACTTAAGGATTTCGAAACAATATATATATGTAACGATTATCGTTGTAATAGTATTTTAATATATATATATATATATATATATATATATATATATATATATATATATATATATATATATATATATATATATATATATATATATATATATATGATGTTAAGATATATTCATATACCATGTTATCATATTAACATAACAATTTAACATCTCATTTAAGTATAATAACAATGAATTAATTACATTTAACAAGATCGTTAACCTAAAGGTTTCAAAACAACACATACATGTAACGACTAACGATGACTTAACGACTCAGTTAAAATGTATATACATGTAGTATATTAAGATGTATCAGTACACTTTTAAAAGACTTCATGACACATATCAAAGTATTTCAACTTAACAAAAATGCGTACAATTACATTCTCATTCACTTTCATCAACAATTCTACTCGTATACGTACAGTAGATGTACTCGTATTGTACGCAGCTTTTAGATGTATTTACTATTGATCTATACCAATAAAAATCTGCTCTTAGCAGCCCTCATTTAGTCAATAAACATGTAGAACCATCATTTGGCAACTAGCATGAATTATTACACTAAAAATCAAATTACAGCTTGCATATATGGACACCCCTCATTCACGTTTTCTTCATCCTCACACACACTTGCATTTTTCAATTTTCTTTCACTCGTTTGATCTCTCTCTTGTTCTATGATGATTTTATAAGTGTTTTTCATCATATTAATCAAAATCTACATCAATCTAGCTCATAAATCCAACCTTTGATCAACCTACAAAACAACTACTCAAGAACACTTCAATAACACTTTCAAGTTTACTAGTTTACTTCCAAACCTTCAAATCCATTCTAAGTAATCATCCAAGATCAAGAAACCTTTGTTATTTACATTATGTTATCTTTCTTATTCAAGGTAATATTCATATTCAAACTTTGATTCAATTTCTATAACTATAACAATCTTATTTCGAGTGGAAATCTTGATCTTGTTTTCGTGTCATGATTCTGCTTCAAGAACTTTCAAGCCATCCAAGAATCCTTTGAAGCTAGATCTATTTTTTTCATTTCCAGTATGTTTACCTACTAAAATTAAGATAGTAATGATGTTCATAACATCATTTGATTCATACATATAATACCATCTTATTCGAAGATATAAACTTGTAATCACTAGAACATAGTTTAGTTAATTCTAAACTTGTTCGCAAAACAAAGTTAATCCCTCTAACTTGACTTTTAAAATCAACTAAACACATGTTCTATATCTATATGATATGCTAACTTAATGATTTAAAACCTGGAAACACAAAGAACACCGTAAAATCGGACATATGCCGTCGTAGTAACACCGCGGGCTGTTTTGGGTCAGTTAATTAAAAAATATGATAAACTTTGATTTAAAAGTTGTTCTTCTGGGAAAATGATTTTTCTTATGAACATGAAACTATATCCAAAAATCATGGTTAAACTCAAAGTGGAAGTATGATTTTCAAAATGGTCATCAAGACGTCGTTCTTTCGACTGAAATAACTACCTCTTATAATATTGACTTGTAACCACTATTTTTGACTATAAACTTATACTTTTTCTGTTTAGATTCATAAACTTAAGTTCAATATGAAACCATAGCAAATTGAATCACTCAAAACGGATTTGAAACGAAGAAATGACGGGTAAAACAAAATTGGATAAATTTGCTAGTTTAGCTACGAAAATTTTGTAACAAATCTAGACTAAGAATATCCTAACTAATTTATATTGTATTATACATATTATGAAATCTTGGGATACCATAGACACGTATACAATGTTTTGACATATCATATCGACCCATATATATATATATATTTCGGAACAACCATAGACACTCTATATGCAGTAATGTTTGAGTTAGCTATACAGGGTTGAGGTTGATTCCAAAATAATATATATACTTTGAGTTGTGATCGAGTCTGAGACTTTTAGACACTGGGTCGTGGATTGATTCGAGATAATATATATTGCTTTATTTCTGTACATCTAACTGTGGACAACTAGTTGTAGGTTACTAACGAGGACCGCTGACTTAACAAACTCAAATCATTAAAACGTAATAAAAATGTTGTAAATATATTTTGAACATACTTTGATTTATATATATATTTGTTATAGGTTCGTGAATCGACCAGTGGCCAAGTCTTATTTCCAACGAAGGAAAAATCTGTGAAAGTGAGTTATAGTCCCACTTTTAAAATCTAATATTTTTGGGATGAGAATACATGCAGCTTTATAAATGTTTTACAAAATAGACACAAGTACGCAAAACTACATTCTATGGTTGAATTATTAAACCGAATATCGCCCTTCAAGTCTGGTAACCTAAGAATTAGGGAAATGACCCCTAATTGACGTGAATACTAAAGATAGATCTATTGGGCTTAACAACCCCCATTCAGGTTATGGATGGTTTAGTACTTCGAGATTATTATACAGACGAGAGGTTCTGTTTTGGGGATATTCTATGCATTAAGTTAATGTCGGTTACCAGGTGTTCAACATATGAATGATTTTTTTTTATCTCTATGCAGTTTGCGAAATGCCTGATATGAGATGTGCTATAAAAATGAAATCTTGTGGTCTATTATTATGATTTGATAATATATAGGTTAAACCTATAACTCACCAACATTTTTGTTGACGTTTTAAGCATGTTGAAAGGATCCGAAACTAATCATCCGGACGTTGTCCATATTGATTACAAACGAATTACAATAGTTGATAACATTGCGAGGTACTTGCCCTCTATATGATACATCTTACAAACGTTGCATTTATTCTTAAAAGGCAATCTATAGTTACATCCAGAATTGACATAATCGCCTGACATTTCATAATATTCAAATGACCTAAACCGCCATTTACTTAATAATAGTCTCTATGAACTTCAATGACTCGAATGCAACGCCTTATGATATAAGTCCTTAATAGCCTCAAGTAGTATCCTTAGTACGAGCTAATGCACAGCGGAAGACTTAATTCATACCTGAGAATAACATGCTTTAAAATGTCAACATAAAGTTGGTGAGATATAGGTTTAATGCCGGCAGCGATATATATATATATATATAGACCACAAGATTTCATATATAAACATTTTCATAAAAATATTCTAAGTGGTTGAGCACTTGGTAACCATACTTAACATTCAATCACGTCGCATATTCCCTTTAATATGAAATCTTACTACACCGTACCAAGTGTAGTCACAAAACGAAGTACTGTGCAACCGTTGAATACTGGTCGTCCAGTCCGGTTGGGGTTGTCAGGCCCAATAGATCTATCAACAGGATTCGCATTTACAATACCGCTGTAAATATTAGTTACCAAGCTACAGGGAAGTATGCCAGTGGTACAACTCAACGTAGAATATATTTTTCAGTTACTTGTGTCCATATCGTAAAACATAAAATACATGTATTCTCATCCCGAAATATTTAGAGTTTAAAAGTGGGACTATATACTCACTGTTGTCTTGAAGATATAAATATTTTGACTTGGTCTTCCGGTTGATATCACGAACCTATCCATATATAATATATCAATATATTTTCATTTTTAAACAATCGTCACATATATATACTTGTTATACTTTTAATACTTTTAATAATTCCTTAGTCCGTAGTTAGCAGTCCGATGTTAGTAATTCAATTTTAATGGTTCATTTTTAGGTGTTTAATAAACCCCCAATGAAATGAATAAAACCCCCATCGTATATGTATTGGTCGAGATTAATCTTGACCCACGGTACCGGTGTTGTCAAATGACGTGTTGCGTACATAAAGTACCGGTGTTGTCAAATGACGTGTTGCGTACAATCATGGGATCTTATGATTAATCTTCTCGTATTGTTTACGGGTGATCCTGAACCATATAAAATTGAATTATGAGTACATATATATAAAATATCATGTTATCTTAGAAAGATGTGATTTATTTAATCTCTCCCAATTATTTTCGTGGCTAAACTAGTCTTGGATATCCGATTTTGTTTCGGTCATAGTTTCTTCGTTACAACTCCGTTTTTGTTGATTCAACTTGCCATCTCCTTGGATCGAGTCCCTCTTTAAGACTATGAACTGTAAATACCTTAGTTTGTATTCAAAATCACACGGCATAGGTGAAACTTTAGTGAAACTTATGAAGTTAAACATTTTTGTTACAAAAATATCATTTAATGACCATTTTTCTAAAAATACATATACTTTGAATTAAATCATGAAATTTTTATGTGTTAACATATTTATAGTAAAAATAATTTTTCCAGAAAATAAACCTCCAATTCAAAGTTTAAGATGGTTTTTAATTATCCAACCCAAAACAGTCCCCGGTTGCACTCCGACGTCGTAAAAATAGTTTTTAAGGTATTCTTTGAAAAACCAAGTTTTACCTTGTTAAATTAGCATATATTTAAGTTATATTACAGGTCTTGAAGTATTTTAAAAGTTAAGTTAGAAGGATCTATTTAGTTTGCAAACAAGTTTGAAAACTTTCAAACTATGTTCTTGTTGTTAAAATTTTATACCACAAAATAAGATAGCTATATATATATGAATCGAATAAGGTTATGAACATAGTTACTACCTCAAGTTCCTTGGACAAGGTTGCTGTAAAAGAGGAGTAAGAACCTAGAACCAAAAGGGTGATGGAAGTGGATGAAAGATTGGAAGTAAGTTTGTGTTCTTGGAAGGATTTCTTGAAGTGTTTTTGTATGGTTTTCTTATGGTGATTAAGTAAGGTTTTTGAAGCTAAATGATGGGGAAAATGCTTGTAGATGATCAAGTATGAAGTTAAGAGTATTTTGAGAGAGAAATGGGAGTGTAAGTATGAGAAAATGGGGTGAAGAAATGGTGTGCATGCATAAAAACGTTTTTAGTATATAAAGAAAAAATGATACCTAACTTTGTTTTCTTGCTAAATAATTCATGCTACTTGACAAATGGTTGGTTCCACATGTTTCTTAATCATTTAAGGCTGCTAAGGAGCAGATTTTTATTGGTATATACCAATAGTAAATACATCTAGAAGCTGCGTATGATACGGGTACATATACCCTAAATATACGTGTAGAAATCTTTGAGAAAACGGAACGAGGATTCAAATATAGCTATCTTTTGTGAATATACTTATATTGTTTTATGTATTTAAGTCCTTAAAAGTGATTAAATACATTACTTATACGTTATATGTATAAACATTATAAGTCATAAGTATTTATATCAAATAACGTTATGTATGGTTATTGTTTTGAAAACTTAAGTTAGTAGTTTCAAAATATACTTATAACTTATTGTTATTAATACAAAATGAGATATTAAAACATCCATAAACCATGTTAAATATGTATATATACATATATATACACAAACGTATAATTATCATATGTTATATAGTTCGTGATATCATCGGTCAAACTAGACGGTCAAACATTGTGTAAAACTCTTTTCGAAAACATAAGTCTCAACAATTTGGATTGCTTATCATGTTGGTAAGGTTTAATTTATGTAAATATTAATCTTATAAGTATAGAACGATCGAAAAAGTGCGGGTCAACTTTAGGGTTTTTGCTTATCGTGTCGGAACCATATAGAGATTAGAGTTTAAATTTGGTCGGAAATTTCCGGGTCGTTACAGTACCCATCCGTTAAAGAAATTTCGTCCTCGAAATTTGGTAGAGGTTGTCATAAATAACAATAGGAATGTTTTCATGACGAATATGAGGTAATAATGAAATTTTATCATTATTGAAAGATTTAGATAAAACGATTTGGTTATGTGAGACGCACGAGCGAAGCTATCACAAAAGAGTGAATTGAGTAAATATAGAATTGTTGTAACCGATGACGTGATTATGATCGATTTCTGGGATTTAAGGGTTTTAAAGAAAATCTTATGTAATAAGATTTAGTTTTGCGGCGATCAGGATCTTCTTTGATTTAACGCGGCAATCTGTTTTGATTTCTTTGTCGAATATTTCACTATAAATTTACCTCCTTCCCTTTCTTTCTTCCCACATCTTCTATTCTTTCTCTTTAGTTCCTACTTTAAGACATTCGCTAATATGCTCCATCCCATTCTAACCCTTGTTATATTTCTAACTTTCATATCTTTCATTCTTCTTTTTCATCTATCACCAGAAGAATCTATTCTCTTTTATCCTTTCCTTGGAATTATAATGTTTTTAATTCTCCCGTGCCTTTACGTTGCAATACGTATTGATATGCACGGTTTGTAGTTTCGGGGTTGTTGTTAGGTTTTATACCTTCCCTTATATTTCGATGTTCCTACTCCCGTCCCTTAAAATCATTGTCATCCACAGTTAATGCTCTCTCTTATTTGCTGTAGTTTATGTTCCTATTTCTATTCTGAGGTTTTGTCCCTTCATTTCTTCTTCCCGTCCTCGAGCCAAGCGAACAATGGTCCGAAATTCGTAGGTAGGAAATTTGGAATGAACCTAGCTATTGGTTTTAGAATGAAATTGTAATGGCACGATCTTGATTCGTTAAATTACTCGAATATTCCGAAAAAATAGAACTATCAAGGTGATACGTTCTAATATGTTTGGAGACTTGATAGAAGGTAAGAGCCGTGTAACATGGCACATGATGACGGTACTGTGAATCATCACATTCCATTAGAAACTTAACATGACTTACTGTAATATAATGAAGTTGATCAAGTTTCATTATATTATACTAATTCATGCATCAGTTCCCAACACTACTTTAAAACATTCATATTTTAAACTTGGAGGTTTCAAAATTTAGAAATTGACACAGTTTCTTTTATGTTGTAATGCAGATATTACGGAGAGATAAATATTCTCAGATAAGAATAGTTGTGAAAATATCTCCAGAAATATGGAGAATATGTATAACGGAAGATATGAAGATATCTTATAATATCTAAGATAAGATGATGATGAAGAATATCATCGGGAGAGGTTTAGAATAAGGGGTAGGGTTTTTACTAATGGTTTCAGCAGACACTGAATCGTTTGAATCCTTTGAAAGCAGATTCAGTTCTTGTTATTTATCCACAACCTCTTTCATACTTTGCTCAAACCGTTTTCCGGTTCCAACTCTTCTCTTTCTCTGAGTTTTATCGACACACTGTGCTTCATCATCAAACTTTTGACTGTTTAAAATCGTTTACAATTTTCGCTGCTTCATCAGCATTTAAAGAACTACTTCATAATTCAGGGTGTTTTTCAGAAACTTCACCTTCGGAGTATGAAATCCTTAGGAATAGACGTTATAGGTATGACTGAGAAGTTTTGCGAGATTTTTAAAATACTAATTGCGGATTCTGCCAAAAAGATGACAAGCTGCTGGTACATGATGTCGTGGAATATGAAAGGTTCTCCGGTAACAATGGTGAAAGGACAAGGTATATATATCGAGGTTATAATAAGAGTGGTCCTACTGAGAAATCAAAGTGGAGTTGTGACAAAATTGACTTATATTGAAAAGAGAAATGTAAGGTTGTTTTTGCCAATGAATGATAAGGAATTTGACGCGGATAAGTTTTAACGATAACTTCAGTTTTGAAAGTTTCAGGTGTATAACTGTATGCATAAATCTTTCTTCCGTAAACGAGGTGCGGCTGGTTCAACTTCTCGATTGAAGTGTTTTCAAGAATCATGAAAGATTTGAACGAGGATTATAATTGTCGAAGTACAAATGAGGTTTAGGATGAAATCAAATGGCAAACTTGAAGAATTATTTAGTTTCATATGTTATAATCAATATTTTAATTTAATTCATTTTAATTGTCCAAAGTTAGCAGTCCAATAGTCCGATGGTTCAATGATTCATATATAATTTAATATATAATATTCGAATTAAATAATACGTATCGTGACCCGTATACCGGTCTCGGTGTCGATCACAACTCAAAGTATATATATATTTTGAAATCAACTCCGACCCTGTATAGCCAACTCCCGCCTTCACATATAGAGTGTCTACGGTTGTTCCGAAATATATATATAGATGGGTCGATATGATAAGTCGAAACCTTGCATACGTGTCCCGTTATTTAAAGTGCGTAAAAGTAAATAACAGAAATTAAATGATGATAAATAAAATTGCGAGAATGTAAATTGCGATAAATTAAATGTTAATCAGTTAACTGGGAACAGTTAGCCGGAACAGTTAGCGTGAAATCCTATCACAATTTCAATTAATTAATTCGTTTGTTTCTAATACTTTTTATTTTTGTCCAATGTTTTCTTCATTATGCCACTTGTTGGATTCTGATAGATCAAAATCCAAATATGAAATTTGAATAGAAATGGTTATTCTGTGGTGAACGGATACGTATATCGGTAGTTGTAAATAGGATAGTAAATGACCGTTGAATCAGATTTAGAGAATGTACAACGTAACTTATTAATGTGAATTCTAAATATTCCTCGGGTACTACCCACCCGTTAAAATATTTTCATCATTAACAGTTTGTACGAAAGAATTTTTAATTACAATCTTTATAAAAATATACTTGCATATATATTTTCTTCAGATGTAATCATAGATTCAATGAGTCAATGAAGTATTAAACTCATTTGATTTATCGTTAATACTAGATTACATAACTTCTAAAGCATTAGAGATTACATAATCGCCAGGTCGAACGAAGATAAATGAGGTAGAACGATACGTAAAGCGAAGATAATCGATGTAGAACGATATATAGAACGAAGATCATACTCGAAGTTCCGATGAGGTTTTTGAGGTATGTGATGTTGATATCCGAGATACAGTTTGTGATGTTGAGATTTTGGGGGTGACAAGAGTACTGTCGGCGTTGTTGATAGTGATACAGATTATGCTGCTGGTGCTGCTGCTGGTGTTTGTAACCTTCGCACCGTATTTTCTAAAGCCACTACCCGAGCGCGAAGCTCGTTGACTTCTTCTATTATACCGGGATGATTGACAGTTGGAACGAGCGAATGAACAAGATTCGAAATATGGGATAGTATGTAGTCATGACTAGATACTCTAGAAATGAGCGAGAAAATGGTGTTTCGAACAGGTTCGCCGGTAAGTGCTTCAGGTTCATCGTTAAGAGGACAATTTGGTGGATGGAATGGATCACCTTCTTCTTGCCTCCAGAAATTTAGTATATTACGAACCCATCCCCAATTCATCCAGAATAGATGATGGGAAATTGGTTGATCCATTCCGGTAACGCTGTTCTCGGAGCTCGAATGGAAATCCATATCGGCGAAGCTATCGAAGTCGGAGGAATTTGAGCTGGATGAAGAATCCATCTTGTATGGTCGGAGAAATGAATTTTTGGTTTGGAATAGATTATAGGAGTTGGGTTTGGTACTCTTCAATACATAATTTACATATGTATATATAATATCAAAATCCCATGAATTACGGAGAATCTTTGAAATACGTCAGGCAATGTCTATAGTAACAGATACGCTAGGATATGAATTTTGTCTATACACTATCGATGCACTAAATGCAGTAAGACGTGTCTAGACTTAAGAATGATAAGCAGGCAGTTCCCTAAGGATGATAAGTAGATGATTTCCGACTAGGATTGATAAGCAAAACTTTTGACAGGCAGACACGGTCAAAGTCCAGACTCACTTAATGTATCCTAACAACTACTAGTTAGACACACTAATGCAAGGCCTGGTTCGCTAAGACCAACGCTCTGATACCAACTGAAAGGATCCAAAACTAATCATCCAGACGTTGTCCATATTGATTACAAACGAATTAAAATAGTTGATAACATTGCGAGGTACTTGCCCTCTATATGATACATCTTACAAACGTTGCATTTATTCTTAAAAGGCAATCTATAGTTACATCCAGAATTGACATAATCGCCTGACATTTCATAATATTCAAATGACCTAAACCGCCATTTACTTAATAATAGTCTCTATGAACTTCAATGACTCGAATGCAACGCCTTATGATATAAGTCCTTAATAGCCTCAAGTAGTATCCTTAGTACGAGCTAATGCATAGCGGAAGACTTAATTCATACCTGAGAATAACATGCTTTAAAATGTCAACATAAAGTTGGTGAGATATAGGTTTAATGCCGGCAGCGATATATATATATATATATAGACCACAAGATTTCATATATAAACATTTTCATAAAAATATTCTAAGTGGTTGAGCACTTGGTAACCATACTTAACATTCAATCACGTCGCATATTCCCTTTAATATGAAATCTTACTACACCGTACCAAGTGTAGTCACAAAACGAAGTACTGTGCAACCGTTGAATACTGGTCGTCCAGTCCGGTTGGGGTTGTCAGGCCCGATAGATCTATCAACAGGATTCGCATTTACAATACCGCTGTAAATATTAGTTACCAAGCTACAGGGAAGTATGCCAGTGGTACAACTCAACGTAGAATATATTTTTCAGTTACTTGTGTCCATATCGTAAAACATAAAATACATGTATTCTCATCCCGAAATATTTAGAGTTTAAAAGTGGGACTATATACTCACTGTTGTCTTGAAGATATAAATATTTTGACTTGGTCTTCCGGTTGATATCACGAACCTATCCATATATAATATATCAATATATTTTCATTTTTAAACAATCGTCACATATATATACTTGTTATACTTTTAATACTTTTAATAATTCCTTAGTCCGTAGTTAGCAGTCCGATGTTAGTAATTCAATTTTAATGGTTCATTTTTAGGTGTTTAATAAACCCCCAATGAAATGAATAAAACCCCCATCGTATATGTATTGGTCGAGATTAATCTTGACCCACGGTACCGGTGTTGTCAAATGACGTGTTGCGTACATAAAGTACCGGTGTTGTCAAATGACGTGTTGCGTACAATCATGGGATCTTATGATTAATCTTCTCGTATTGTTTACGGGTGATCCTGAACCATATAAAATTGAATTATGAGTACATATATATATATAAAATATCATGTTATCTTAGAAAGATGTGATTTATTTAATTTCTCCCAATTATTTTCGTGGCTAAACTAGTCTTGGATATCCGATTTTGTTTCGGTCATAGTTTCTTCGTTACAACTCCGTTTTTGTTGATTCAACTTGCCATCTCCTTGGATCGAGTCCCTCTTTAAGACTATGAACTGTAAATACCTTAGTTTGTATTCAAAATCACACGGCATAGGTGAAACTTTAGTGAAACTTATGAAGTTAAACATTTTTGTTACAAAAATATCATTTAATGACCATTTTTCTAAAAATACATATACTTTGAATTAAATCATGAAATTTTTATGTGTTAACATATTTATAGTAAAAATAATTTTTCCAGAAAATAAACCTCCAATTCAAAGTTTAAGATGGTTTTTAATTATCCAACCCAAAACAGTCCCCGGTTGCACTCCGACGTCGTAAAAATAGTTTTTAAGGTATTCTTTGAAAAACCAAGTTTTACCTTGTTAAATTAGCATATATTTAAGTTATATTACAGGTCTTGAAGTATTTTAAAAGTTAAGTTAGAAGGATCTATTTAGTTTGCAAACAAGTTTGAAAACTTTCAAACTATGTTCTTGTTGTTAAAATTTTATACCACAAAATAAGATAGCTATATATATATGAATCGAATAAGGTTATGAACATAGTTACTACCTCAAGTTCCTTGGACAAGGTTGCTCTAAAAGAGGAGTAAGAACCTAGAACCAAAAGGGTGATGGAAGTGGATGAAAGATTGGAAGTAAGTTTGTGTTCTTGGAAGGATTTCTTGAAGTGTTTTTGTATGGTTTTCTTATGGTGATTAAGTAAGGTTTTTGAAGCTAAATGATGGGAAAAATGCTTGTAGATGATCAAGTATGAAGTTAAGAGTATTTTGAGAGAGAAATGGGAGTGTAAGTATGAGAAAATGGGGTGAAGAAATGGTGTGCATGCATAAAAACGTTTTTAGTATATAAAGAAAAAAATGATACCTAACTTTGTTTTCTTGCTAAATAATTCATGCTACTTGACAAATGGTTGGTTCCACATGTTTCTTAATCATTTAAGGCTGCTAAGGAGCAGATTTTTATTGGTATATACCAATAGTAAATACATCTAGAAGCTGCGTATGATACGGGTACATATACCCTAAATATACGTGTAGAAATCTTTGAGAAAATGGAACGAGGATTCAAATATAGCTATCTTTTGTGAATATACTTATATTGTTTTATGTATTTAAGTCCTTAAAAGTGATTAAATACATTACTTATACGTTATATGTATAAACATTATAAGTCATAAGTATTTATATCAAATAACGTTATGTATGGTTATTGTTTTGAAAACTTAAGTTAGTAGTTTCAAAATATACTTATAACTTATTGTTATTAATACAAAATGAGATATTAAAACATCCATAAACCATGTTAAATATGTATATATACATATATATACACAAACGTATAATTATCATATGTTATATAGTTCGTGATATCATCGGTCAAACTAGACGGTCAAACGTTGTGTAAAACTCTTTTCGAAAACATAAGTCTCAACAATTTGGATTGCTTATCATGTTGGTAAGGTTTAATTTATGTAAATATTAATCTTATAAGTATAGAACGATCGAAAAAGTGCGGGTCAACTTTAGGGTTTTTGCTTATCGTGTCGGAACCATATAGAGATTAGAGTTTAAATTTGGTCGGAAATTTCCGGGTCGTTACACATGTTTATTCTCAGGTGATTATTAAGAGCTTCCGTTATTGCATACTGAAATAAGGACAAGATTTGGAGTCCATGCTTGTATGATATTGTGTAAAAACTGCATTCAAGAAACTTATTTTGATGTAATATATTCTTATTGTAAACCATTATGTAATAGTCGTGTGTAAACGGTATATTTTAGATTATCATTATTGTCACGACCCGACAAAATCGTCATTGACGGCGCCGTTAACTTAGGTCACATTACGTGGTCATAGTCCCTATGTGAGACGTGTTTGACCACAATTATGTCGCATTCATTTAAAACGTTCAAGACTTGCAAAGTTTAGTTTACCAAACGGATCGACAACAAGTTTAAGTTTACAAAAGTAGTAATGTATAAATGAAATAACTTGCGACATAATTAGTTGAAAATCACAGTTGCTATAAGTAGCGTAAGTATGTAGACAAAAGTTTGAATCCAAGGGTGCTATCACTAGCGTATGTATGTATGTATGCTTGACCCCAAGCAAGAAATCAGAGTGTATGCATGTATGCTTGACTCCAAGCAAGTATAAGTGAACGCGGAAGCATGTATCAAATAGCCAAGTATAAACCTGAGAAAACATATAGAAAACTGTCAACGAAAAATGTTGGTGAAATCATAGGTGTTTGTAAACGTTATTTTTGAACCACAAGATTTAGTATTCCCATAACGTTGATTATCAAAATCGTTTGCATTCCAAAAGTATTGTTCGCGAGCACCCAATTATCAAGACTTAACGTTTCCTTCCATAGAACCCCATCACAATAGTGTTAGAACATACACTATTTCTCGAAAATATATTTCATCCGTAAACGGTAGCGAACCGTCCGTAATGAAGGTTTGTCAAACCCGTATGGCCACACAATATAAGTTCTCGCTTACACCCTGCAAGTGTAACTAATGATAATCGAATTGAGGATTTTTGTTCTAACTCGCTGTGGAATGTTTGTTTCCTTGTACTTGTGTTCAAAGTATAAAAGTAAGTAGTACAAAATATAACAAAGTATATGTTTCTCAGCCCACAATTTAAAAGTATAAAAAGTTGTTAAAAAGGTGGGACTATGATCTCACCTCGAGTGCATGAGTATAAATGTACTTCACAAAGTAAACGTGTGCATGAAAGTTGCTTAGTCTTGACCTAAACAAGTAAGTTGTATCAATTAATCGGTTACGACACAAGGTCGGGCTAAATGTGTTCAATTAGTCCTATGGTTCGTTACGACTCGATTATATACCATGTGAATCACGTTGTCAAGTTTCATATAAGAATCAAGTATAAAATAATATTAGAACGATTGCATAAGTGTTTGGTTAAGTTTGACTAAAAGTAAAACTTTGGTCAAAGTCAACGAAAAAGTCAACACATTCGGGTCGGGTCTTGAACTATTTTTCTGGGGTTTTTAATCATATATAAGCATGTTGGAACAAGTTACATGTAAATCGGAGGTGCGTAGCATAGCAAACATTTTTCGTAAAAGTGTAAGTTTGATCAGAATCCAAACACGGCCATTGCCGCGCCGCGACAGAGGTGGGCCGCACCGCGACATTAGGCGTGGCCTGGTACCTGGGCTGTTTCAATTGTTCAAGTCTCAACCAAAACTCAATTTAGCACAAATCACAAACCGTAAACACTTAGAATACGTATCTTATCTCGTTGGAAAGCTCTTTTGACAAGGGATACAACTAAACACGTTTCATTAATCGAAAACATCATTTGATATAACCGAATTCTCGTCAAGTGATCATTAAAGGTTCGTTATTAAAGTTTCAAGTTCGTAAAACGTATTTTATGATTCGGGAATCCAATTTACACATACGATATGCCGTTTCGAAGGTAATTAAACATACATTGCATCTAAATACTTACTAACAACATTAACAAGCATTCAATGCATCAAAAGTTCATTTTAAAGTCTATCAAACCCTAACCAAAATTCACAAAAATCAATAATCATGTGTTTGAAGTTTTCTTAATCAACCTACGCATCAAAATGAAGCTAGTGGTACTAGTAATAACACAATTAAAACATGAACTTTAACAATTTAACAACATTAACTCATCCAAAATCAAAGATGAAGCACACCCATTTTCAAGTTCATGCTAGTTACTCCAAAACAACAAATCGAGCAAACAAAACATACATTCATGTTATACTTGAGCCATAGACACTAACTAACACCATTTCAAGTATATAAAACTAATTTAGAGAAATCTAGTGTTTTAGAAAAGTTACCCAAATGTGATGAAATTGGTACCAAAATGTAGAGGATGAAGAGAGGATCACGAATATGTAATTTGTTTTGGTATTTGCCTCTTAATCCGGATTTAGATGATGATTTTGTGAGTTGGGTGTTTAAGTTCCAAAAATGGAAGTAGAGAAGAGAGAAAGAGGAGGTGGGAGATGAATGAAATGAATGGATGAGAAAGGTGGGTTGACTAGTTGACCTAGTCAACTAGTTTGCCCACTTGACAACTTCGGTCCCTCAAGTTTCAAAGCGGGTGCGTGAATTAACCGAACGAATATTTTCAAAAGCGCTAGAGTAAATGAGTGATGTTATAATTATGTAACGGGAATATTATGAACGTTAGTCAATGGAAACTACGAATTTAAATAACGAAAGGTATTATTTTAAAAAAAAGATAGTGTTAAAAATAAATTTAACAGAAAAACGCGGGATGTTACATTACCTACACCTTAAAAGAAATTTCGTCCCGAAATTTAGTTGAAAGTAGTAGTTGTTGTTTCTTCTTCGAAACCTTGCGTTACAAATTCTACGGATATGTGAAGGTACTTCCTTGGGCATTTCAACGAACTTTGACAGTCGGGAGTTTACGTTGGTTTAAAGTTTGGCTTCACGATTTATAGTTTCAACCGGTCCTCATAGGAAGTGAAGTTTATCGTTGATAGTAAGTTCATCGAAGAGGATAACAAGTTCTTGTTTCGCAAGACACGCCCTTAAGTTTGATACACAGAATGTAGGATGAATGGAATTTGTTTGAGTCGGAAGTTTGAAGCGGTAAGCAACGGGCACAACACGCCCCAAGATTTAAAAAGGACTAAAAATATCGTGGATTTAGCTTTCTATGTTTCTGAAACGGACTACACCTTTTCAAGGTGTGACTTTTAACGTTACGCGGTTTCCCACATGGAATTCGAAAGGTTTACGTCTAACATTGGCATAGCTCCTTTGGCGACTACGGGCCATCTCGAGCCTTTCTCGGATTGGAACGATTTTAACGGTTACTCCATGAATGAGTCCAGGTTCGGTGACTTGATTATCATTTACTTGGTTCTACAAAAGGAGAATGACGTTTCTGGTCATATAAGATTTCAAAAGGTGTGACGTTAAGACTTGAATGATAACCATCGTTGTAAGAGAATTTGGTTAAAGGCAAAAACTTTTCTCAAGTAAATTTGAAGTTGATAACGCAAACTCGTATTATGGTTTCCAAGGTTTGAATCATGTGTTTGCTTGGTCCATCAGTTTGTGGATGATACGCGGTACACATGTTTAAACATGGTCCCGAGGCTTTTTGTAAGTTTAGAAGTGAAACGAGCATCTCGATCTGAAACGAGGTACATTCCTTTAAGGTATATTTGAAAGAGTTTGTTAGGACGTGAAAACGTTTGTTGGAACAAGTCTCTGTTTCTCAAGAATTTCGCGCCGCGAAAGATTTATCAGTTTCTAAAAACGTTCGTTAGGACTATTCCCCCTCGTAGCGAATACTAGTATAATGTGAAGAGTCTCTCTTTCTAATGAGAATTTAGATAGAAGATTTCCTTATACGGAAGTATGAGTGTAAAGCGAGAGAAGTTTCTGCCTCGATGTGACCATATCAAGCATGTTGTAGTTCGTCGATAGAACTGTGCGATAACGAGATGGTATACACGTGTAACATACGTCTGATGTTGAAAGAATTTTCCATTCATTTGGAAGCATAAATATTGTTCGACAATAATCGAAGATGTGTCCCGGGTATGGTTGTTATCAGTATTCTCGGAGCTTTCGGATGTTCAAACAAGAAAAAAGAAGTCAAGTACATGGCACATGATGGTGATTAGGTTTATCGAGTCCAATCACCATCACGAGTCATTAGAACTTTGGTATGACGTACCGTAATATAACCACGTTGATCGAGTGTCGTTATATTACGCTAACTCATACCTCCATTCCCACATCACTCCATAGATTCAAGTTCGTATAATCGTGAAGTTTTAAAATGAACAAAGTGTAACGACGTCTCTAACGTGACTCGTATTGAATCGAAAGAATTAGTGCAACTCTAAAGAAGCATTCCCCGAGGGAAGTGTATAAATGATTGTTCACGTCAATGCGGTTCAAGTCAAACAATAATGTATTTCGGTACGAGAAGTGTAACGAATCATGATAACGAATAGTACGCAACCGTAGTGATAAATGGTGATAACGATACTCACATCGAGTAGTGATGGTAGTAACAAGAAGTGGTAGATAGTAAGGAACACCGGTGTGACACCGATAGTAAGTTGAAACGGTGGCGAATCATAATCTGGGAGACAGGGTCCCCGAACAAGTGTGACTAATGAAGTCGTCGCCATCCTTACGCGTATGAATCATGAATTTACGTGTATTACCAGAAAGTGGCAGAATACGGATTCGTATGATGAAAACTTGGTACCATTAAGAAGTTTGCCTAAGAATGATTCAAGTATAATGCACAAGTAGTCAAATAAGTGCTATCTATAGCAAATGTATGTCAGAATGCAATGGCTAACTATACGGTTGTAGTCTAGATTCACTAATGCGTCCTAACGACTCTGTCAGACACACTAATGTATATCCTAGTTCCCTACAACCTGGCTCTGATACCATCTGTCATGACCTGAAAAAATCGTCATTGACGGCGCCGTTAACTTCGGTCCCATTACGTGGTCATAGTCCCTATGTGAGACGTGTTTGACCACAATTATGTCGCATTCATTTGAAATGTACAAGACTTGCAAAGTTTAGTTTACCAAACGGATCGACAACAAGTTTAAGTTTACAAAAGTAGTAATGTATAAATGAAATAACTTGCGACATAATTAGTTGAAAATCACAGTTTCTATAAGTAGCGTAAGTATGTAGACAAAAGTTTAAATCCAAGGGTGCTATCACTAGCGTATGTATGTATGTATGCTTGACCCCAAGCAAGAAATCAGAGTGTATGCATGTATGCTTGACTCCAAGCAAGTATAAGTGAACACGGGAGCATGTATCAAATAGCCAAGTATAAACATGAGAAAACATATAGAAAACTGTCAACGAAAAACGTTGGTGAAATCATAGGTGTTTGTAAACATTGTTTTTGAACCACAAGATTTAGTATTCCCATAACGTTGATTATCAAAATCGTTTGCATTCCAAAAGTATTGTTCGCGAGCACCCAATTATCAAGACTTAACTTTTCCTTCCATATAACCCCATCACAATAGTGTTAGAACATACACTGTTTCTTGAAAATATATTTCATCCGTAGACGGTAGCGAACTGTCTGTAATGAGGGTTTGTCAAACCCGTATGGCCACACAATATAAATTCTCGCTTACACCCTGCAAGTGTAACTAATGATAATCGAATTAAGGATTTTTGTTCTAACTCACTGTGGAATGTTTGTTTCCTTGTACTTGTGTTCAAAGTATAAAAGTAAGTAGTACAAAATGTAACAAAGTATATGTTTCTCAGCCCACAATTTAAAAGCATAAAAAGTTGTTGAAAAGGTGGGACTATGATCTCACCTCGAGTGCACGAGTATAAATGTACTTCACAAAGTAAACGTGTGCATGAAAGTTGCTTAGTCTTGACCTAAACAAGTAAGTTGTATCAATTAATCGGTTACGACACAAGGTCGGGCGAAATGTGTTCAATTAGTCCTATGGCTCGTTACGACTCGATTATATAGCATGTGAATCACGTTGTCAAGTTTCATGTAAGAATTAAGTATAAAATAATATTAGAACGATTGCATAAGTGTTTGGTTAAGTTTGACTAAAAGTCAAATTTTGGTCAAAGTCAACAAAAAAGTCAACACGTTCGGGTCGGGTCTCGAACTATTTTCTGGGGTTTTTAATCATATATAAGCATGTTGGAATAAGTTACATGTGAATCGGAGGTGCGTAGCATAGCAAACATTTTTCATAAAAGTGTAAGTTTGATCAGAATCCAAACACGGCCATTGCCGCGCCGCGACATTAGGCGTGGCCTGGTACTTGGGCTGTTTCAATTGTTCAAGTCTCAACCAAAACTCAATTTAGCACAAATCACAAACCGTAAACACTTAGAATACGTATCTTATCTCGTTGGAAAGCTCTTTTGACAAGGGATACAACTAAACACGTTTCATTAATCGAAAACATCATTTGAAATAACCGAATTCTCGTCAAGTGATCATTAAAGGTTCGTTATCAAAGTTTCAAGTTCGTAAAACGTATTTTATGATACGGGAATCCAATTTACACATACGATATGCCGTTTCGAAGGTAATTAAACATACATTGCATCTAAACACTTGCTAACAATATTAACAAGCATTCAATGCATCAAAAGTTTATTTTAAAGTCTATCAAACCCTAACCAAAATTCACAAAAATCAATAATCATGTGTTTGAAGTTTTCTTAATCAACCTACGCATCAAAACGAAGCTAGTGGTACTAGTAACACAATTAAAATATGAACTTAAATAATTTAACAACATTAACTCATCCAAAATCAAAGATGAAGCACACCCATTTTCAAGTTCATGCTAGTTACTCCAAAACAACAAATCGAGCAAACAAAACATACATTCATGTTATACTTAAGCCATAGACACAAACTAACACCATTTCAAGTATATAAAACGAATTTAGAGAAATCTAGTGTTTTAGAAAAGTTACCCAAATGTGATGAAATTGGTACCAAAATGTAGAGGATGAAGAGAGGATCACGAATATGTAATTTGTTTTGATGTTTGCCTCTTGATTCGGATTTAGATGATGATTTTGTGAGTTGGGTGTTTAAGTTCCAAAAATGGAAGTAGAGAAGAGAGAAAGAGGAGGTGGGAGATGAATGAAATGAATGGATGAGAAAGGTGGGTTGACTAGTTGACCTAGTGAGCTAGTTTGCCCACTTGACAACTTCGGTCCCTCAAGTTTCAAAGCGGGTGCGTGAATTAACCGAACAAATATTTTCAAAAGCGCTAGAGTAAACGAGTGATGTTATAATTAAGTAACGGGAATATTATGAACGTTAGTCAACGGAAACTACGAATTTAAATAACGAAAGGTATTATTTAAAAAAAAAAGATAGTGTTAAAAATAAATTTAACGGAAAAACGCGAGATGTTACAATTATTTGATAATCTACGTAATGTTTTTTTAAACCTTTATCGATAAAATAAAGGTTATGGTTGTTTTAAAAATGAAGGCAATCTTTGAAAAATGTCTCATATAGAGGTCAAAACCTCGCGACGAAATCAATTAATATGGAACGTTTATAATCAATATGAACGGGACATTTCAGTTGGTATCCGAGCATTTGTAGAGACCCATCCTAATCCATCCAGACGAAGTCCATATCGATTATAAATGATTCACAACAGTTGGTTTCATCGCGAGGTATTTGACCTCTATATGATACATTTTACAAACATTGCATTCGTTTTTGAAAAGACAATCTTTCATTACATCGAAAGTTGACGTCATGCATACCATTTCATAATATATCTACTATAATTGACTTAATAATAATCTTGATGAACTCAACGACTCGAATACAACGTCTTTTGAAATATGCCATTAATGAATCCAAGTAATATCTCTAAGACGAGTAAATGCACAGCGGAAGATTTCTTTCGTACTTGAGAATAAACATGCTTTAAAGTGTCAACCAAAAGGTTGGTGAGTTCATTAGTTTAACATAAATAATCATTTCCATCATTTTAATAGACCACAAGATTTTCCTTTCTCATAAATATACGTCCCATGCATAGAGACAAAAATAATCATTCGTATGGATTGAACACCTGGTAACCAACATTCACAATATGCATATCAGAATATCCCCATCATTCCGGGATCCTCCTTCGGACATGATATAAATTTCGAAGTACTAAAGCATCTGGTACTTTGGATGGGGCTTGTTGGACCCGATAGATCTATCTTTAGAGTTCGCGTCAATTAGGGTGTCTGTTCCCTAATTCTTAGATTACCAGACTTAATAAAAAGGGGCATATTCGATTTCGATAATTCAACCATAGAATGTAGTTTCGATTACTTGTGTCTATTTCGTCAAACATTTATAAAATCAGCGCATGTATTCTCAGTCCCAAAAATATATATTGCAAAAGCATTTAAAAAGGGAGCAAATGAAACTCACATAATATATTTTGTAGTAAAAATACATATGACTATATTGAACAATGCAGGGTTAGCCTCGGATTCACGAACCTATATCCAGTATATATATTAACACCAAATAGTAATCGAACAAATTTATATATATATATTATAAATGTTATCTTAATAAATTATGTGTTTTATTAATAACTTAATTAAATATATTTATTTTTTATATATATACAAGATAGATAATTTGTATTTATTATAAAATATCAATGTAGTTAAGTTATATGTAGTAAATATATTTTTCTTATATATATAACATTTATTTAGTACATTAATAATAATAATCTTAATAGTGATAATGAAAATACTAATTTTGATAAGAATAATAATACTAATAATAATAATAATAATAATAATAATAATAATAATAATAATAATAATAATAATAATAATGTTAACACTAATAATAATAATCTTAATGGTAATAATATTAATATATTTATTGTAATTATATTAAATTTACATATATATGATAATCATACTTATGGTTAATCTATGATCATAACTTAGTTATTATTATTTTTAACCTACATACAAAATTATATTTTTAATTAAGATTTATAATAACTTATATCATAATCGTATTTTACTAACTTCCCATTTATATAAATATCATAGTACTTTCTTGATGATAATAATAATTACAATGGTAATAATAATAATAATAATAATAATAATAATAATAATAATAATAATAATAATAATAATAATAATAATAATAATAATAATAATAATAATAATAATAATAGAAGTAAAAATAGTAAGTATACCCTTTTCTAAAAAGAATTGCCTCGGACGGGACTCGAACCCGTGACCACTCGCTCACCCAACACCCCTCTTTACCCCTCTTCTGTTGCCTGTTTTTCTTCTAAGTTGAAACTTTTTAACCCGAAATCTTTTCTAACTCCTCCTTCTTCATGTATTATTAATCTCATCGTTCTTCAACAGAAAAATGGAGTGGCTCACGGCCCTAAATTACTAATACCAGCCACGGCCCATCTTATTAACACAAGTCACGGCCCAAATTCAGAAAAAGATTCTCGATGGCCCAACGAGAAAGAAAAAAATATAACAAATACTCCGTAACATATTCAGTTTATGAGAGGGGTTTTCATCCCCCACTTCCGATTTCTTTTGCAGTTTTTTTGTGGGGTGGTGGGTCTCCAAAAAGATCAGATACACTATATTGCTTGACAATAAAATATCCATAAGGCCCTACAATTTGACATCTACTTCCAAATGCAAATCGACATATCTTATTTGTTCCACTTCTTCTTTTAAATTGAATGGAAAAGGAAAAAGGTAGACACATAATCATCTTCTTCATTACATAGCATCATCCTCTCATCGTCTTCTATCATCTGTACCATCATCTTCTCAACTATTATTATTATCATCCTAATCATACATGTTTAATTATCACATCTCAACCCACGATCCTACTTATATTACCATGATCATAACATCTCACTCGGCCCACCATAAAATAATAGCCTACAACCCAATCATCAATTTAAAAGACTTACGGCCCACTTACTCAAAACAAGATCACGACCCCATTAACTAAATAAGAAATCTGTATATCATGTATTCACTTCTATCATGCATCACCACGTCACTTTTAAGTGACTTAGTATGTCGGCCAGTAACAACAATATATAATCGAGTTTTAAATATTAGTCACTAGTTGGAACCCATCAAATTGATCATGAAGCCCAACTTTAATTGATTGAATACGTGAATTAAGGAAACAGAAACTAGTAATCATGCAGTTGTGGGGTTCGCTGGAGAACAAAAGTAATAATATGAAATTCCTTTACAACTAACCTTCCTCACATGCATTAAACTATACGGAGTAGTTGTTGAAACCGTAGACCCTACATGCTTTCCACTAATCCACTTGCTATATCTTGAATTGATTCGGTTGGTTTGATACAAAGCAAAAACAAAAGAAACATGTTGGTTCTATATCACAAGAAAAAAATAAAAGCATAACAACAAAAAAGTTAATATAAGGTGATCAAGTTGATGGTGTTGAAATCGAAGATTAAAGGTGGTGGTTTTCTTGATTAATCAAATGAAACCGAAGACAGTAACTGCAGTCTGCAGTATGAAACAGAAGACATCGAGTAGTTTGTGTGGTTTCTCAAGTGGGTTTAAACGAACAAAGAAGAAATAGGTTTGTTGTAGTTGATATGGTTAACTGAGTCGTGGTCATGGTTCTTGATCAAACCAAAAATAATACGAAAGGGTGATGGTGTTTCACTATGGAGATTTGGTTTATGAGTTTATTGAGTTGTTGAAAGAAGGGAAAAGAAATGGTTGATCGTCCATTGATACCTATGTCTGTATGTGTAGAATATGTAATATATCTATAGATTAAAGATAGATAGATGTTAAATAATATTATTACACTTAATTTGACTAAATTTAAACTTGTTTCTTAGCTTGATTCGTGAGACAAGCATATATTGTGTCAGAAGGAAAAATAACAAAAGATAAACTCAACTTTAACAACTCTTGTTTGTTATTGAGATAATTGGAATCATTTTGTACGAATGATAGGTAAGTGAAACTAATTCAGATTCTTATTTGATTCATATGAGGTCATATTTTAATTAATAGTTAAATTTCTAATTTCTAATACTTTTAATAATAGAACTTATAATAACTAATATCATAAAAAATATGATTTTAATAAATTGTATTATTTTCTATAACTGTAAGAATTATAGTGATATTATTAATAATGATAATAATATTGTAAAAGATAATACTAATAATAATAATGTAGCAAGTTACATATGTAACAACTTTTAATAATATTTATAAGACATATGTTAATATCAATATTAACATTAATAATAATAATGACAGTAGAAATTATAATATTAATGTTAATATATTATTTATATTCTTACTTGTAATTTATATTAATTGTGTATAGGATTCATAAATATATATTTGTCTTGATTATTTTGTATATTACTCTACATATTTAATTCGAATGATTAAATGGTATAATATTAATTCAACTTAATATATACACTTATACATATATAAATTTTTGTAATTATTTTTTATACACAATTGTTCGTGAATCGTCGAGAATGGTCAAAAGGGCAAATGCATTTATGTAAGCTGTTCTAAAGTTTTCGAGACTCAACATTATAAACTTTGCTTATCGTGTCGGAATCATATAAAGATTAAAGTTTAAATTTAGTCGGAAATTCCCGGGTCATCACAGTACCTACCCGTTAAAGAAATTTCGTCCCGAAATTTGATCGAGGTCGTCATGGTTAACTATAAAAATGTTTTCATGACGAATATGAGTTGGTAACTAGAGTCTTATCATCATTGAGTAATATAGATAAAACAATTTTAATTACGCGGAGAGTATAAGCGAAGCTATCGCAAGATAGTGAAATGAGTAAATGTAGAATCGTTTTAACTGATGATGCAGTTATGATGGGTTTTTGAAATTCATGGAATTTGGAGAAAATCTTCGTGATAAGATTTGATTCTTCGGTAATTAAGGAAATTAGGATCCTCTTTGATTAAATACGATGATCTGTCTTGATTGCTTTGTCTGGTATTTCACTATAAATCCACCCTCTTTGTTTCCTTACGACTCACACCTTCTATTCTTTCTCCTTTAATTCGTACTTTGAATCATTTGTCAATATGCTCCATCCAGTTCTGGTTCTCGATATACTCCTAACCTTCATAGCTTTATTCTTCTTTTCCATCTACCACCGGAAGAATCTATTCACTTCTACTATACTCTGGGTTTTATAGTGTTCTTAGTTCTCCCGTGTCTTTATATTGCCATATGTATCGATATATATGGTTTGTAATTTCTGAGTTGTAATCGGGCTTTATATCCTCCTTTATATTTCGGAGCTCCATGCTTTTGTTTTCTCTTCCCGACTTTAAATCAAGCGAATAATGATCCAAAATTCATATATATGAATTTCAAAATGAACATAGTTAATGTTCGAAGGAAAAAATGGTAATAGCACGATCTTGATTCGTCAAATTACTAGAATATTCGGGAAAGATAGAACTATCAAGAAAATATGTTCTTGATATGTTTATATATCAGGTAAAATGTAAGAGTCGTGTAACATGACGCATGATGACGTTATATTCTGTGAATCATCATGTCCCATTTAGAAACTCATCATGAATTACTGTAATATAATCACGTTGATCAAGTGTCATTATATTATACTAACTCATGCATCAGTTCACAACACTACTTCAAAAATATTCATATTTTAAGCTCGAAAGTTTACAGAATATAGAAACTAACAGTTTCTATATGATGTAACACTGATAGCACGAAGAGATTATTGATTTCAGATAAGAATAGTTATGAAAATATCTTCAGAAATATGGAGGATATTTGTAATGAAAGATACGATAATATCTTTGAATATCTAAGATCAGAGGATGACGGAAACTATTGTCCGCAAGGGTTTAGAGTAAGAAGCAAGATATACGCTAAAGATTTCAGCAGGCATTGAATCATTTGGATTCTTTGAAGTCAAACTTATTCTTTGTGTTTTGTCTACGGTTTCCTTCATAGTTTCGCATAATCCGCTTTTCGGTACTAAATTTTCTATTGAGTGTTTCCAATACTTCATTCTTTATCATCAACTTTTGGTTGTTGAGGTCATTACAGTTTTTGTTGCTTCATTCAAATTTTCAAAATTCAGAGCATTAATTTGCAGACTGGGTGCTTTTCAGAATTTCAGAATAAAAGATCATAGTTCTAAGAGATAAATGTTATATGGATACATATAACTGTTGATGTGGAAATGTTACGAGATTCACAATACAGATTTACTGATTCCCGATAATTGGTATGGCAATTCTTGTTACAAGATACGGATGAGTACATGATGAGACTTCAATAGATAAATATAGTGATTTATCGAAGAGATTTAAGCTAAGGAGCAACGAGGTTGTTGGTACATCTGCTGGTAATATAGTGGAATATAATAAAAGGTTCCCCGGTAACAATAAAAGAGCACACATATAAATCAAGGTTATAATAAGGTTGTTTCGAACGAAAAGTCAAAGTTGACTTGCTGGAGCTGTGACAAAATTTGCTAATTTGGAAAGAGATTGCAAAGTTATTTTGGGTAATAATAACTCTAAGAAATTAGCATAGCTACGTTTTAAATGTTTTCTCAGTTGCCGAGAGTTTCTTAGGTGAATAGCTATATGCATCAATTTTTTCTTTCATAGATGAAGTGTGGTTGGTTCATCCTCTCGATTGAGGTATTTTCAAGAATCATGAAAGGTTTGAACGCAGATTGTAATCGTCAAGATATAAAGGAGGTTTAAGATGAAATCAAGTGGCAAACTTAAAGAATTGTTTAATTTCATATATTATAATTAATATTTTAATTCATTTTAATTGTCCAATGTTATTAGTCCACAGTCGATAGTCCACAGTTGACAGTCCAATAATTCATACATAGTTTAATATAATATTCGAAGTAATTAATACGTATCGTGACCCGTGTACATGTCTCAGACTCGATCACAACTCAAAGTATATATATTATTATAGAATTAACCTCAACCCTGTATAGAGAACTCGATCATTACTGCATATAGAGTGTCTATGGTTATTCCAAATAATATATGTATATGCGTCGATATGATATGTCAAAACCTTGTATACGTGTCCCGATATTTAAAGGGCTTAAAATAAATACAGAATTTAAATGACAATAAATAAAATTGCGATAAATAAAATGTAATCAGTTAGCTAGGAACAGTTAGCTAGGATTTTGTTAGCGTGAATTCTTAACAAAATTTCTCATAGTTAATTTGTTGGTTTCTAACAAATTTTTTTTTTTGTACAATGTTTTCTTCTTTATGCCACTTGTTGGATTCTGATAAGTCAAAATCCAAATATGAAATTGAATAAAAATGGTTATTCTGTGGTGAACGGATTCGTATATCGGTAGATGTAAATTGGATAGTAAATGACCGTTGAATCAGATTCGAAGAATGTACAATGTAACTTATTAATGCAAAATCTTAAATATTCCTCGGGTATTACCTACCCGTTAAAATATTTTCATCATTAACAGTCTGTACGAAAGAATTTTTTTTTTTATTACAATCTTTATGAAAATATACTTACTTATATATTTTCTTCGGATGTAATCATGGATCTAATGAGTTAATATGATATTAATCTCATTTGCTTTACGGCTAGAATTAGAGTACATAATCTCTAAAACATTAGAGATTACATAATCGCCATGAAGAACGAAGATAATTGATGTATATCGATACGTAGAACAGTGATTAAACTCGAGGTACAGAATGATATGTTGAGGCATGGATTGTTGATGATACTGGTGCTGTTATTGATGGTACTGTGGGTGCCGGTGATATTGCTGAAGCTGGTAAATTTTGCACCATATTCTCCTAATTGATTACTCGAGCGCGAAGTTCATTGACTTATTCTATTATTCCGGGATGATTGTCGGTCGGAACGAGCGGATGAATAAGGTTTAAAATTTTAGATGGAATATAATCGGGTTGAGATATTCGGGAAATGAGTATGAAAATGGTGTTTCTAATAGGTTCACCGGTAAGTGCTTCAGGTTCTTTGCAAAGAGGGAAATTTGGTTGATGAAAGGACCGCCTTCTTCTCGTCTCCATTGATTTGGTCTACTACGAACTCATCAAATGAATTGGGGATGGCTGATTGATTGATTCATTCTGGTGATGCTGCTTTCGGAGCTGGAGTGGGACTCCATATCGAAATCCGAGGGACTTGAACTAGTTGTGAGTTCCATTGCGTACGATTGAATAAATGATTTTTTGATATGAAATGATTTTCGGATATCGGATGGTATTCTAATTACATAGAATACCTATACATAGTACAGAAGATCCCGTAGATTACGAAGGGAATTAAGGAAACGTGTCAGATAAAGTCTACAGTAACAGATACGCTAAGATATGAATTAGCAGATACGCTAAGATATGAATTTTGTCTATACACTATTCATGCAATCAATGCAGTAAGATGTGTCTAGACTAAGAATGATAAGCATGAAATTTTCCGACAAGAAATGACAAGCAAAACTTTTTGACATGCAGACCAGGTTCGAGTCTAGACTCATTAATATAACCTACAACTACTAGGCCGAAGTCCAGACTCATTAATGCATCCTAACAACTCCTAGTTAGACACACTAATGCAAGACCTGGTTCGCTAAGACCATCGCTCTGATACCAACTGTAGAGACCCATCCTAATCCATCCAGACGAAGTCCATATTGATTATAAATGATTCACAATAGTTGGTTTCATCACGAGGTATTTGACCTCTATATGATACATTTTACAAACATTGCATTCGTTTTTGAAAAGACAATCTTTCATTACATCGAAAGTTGATGCCATGCATACCATTTCATAATATATCTACTATAATTGACTTAATAATAATCTTGATGAACTCAACGACTCGAATGCAACGTCTTTTGAAATATGCCATTAATGACTCCAAGTAATATCTCTAAGACGAGCAAATGCACAGCGGAAGATTTCTTTCGTACCTGAGAATAAACATGCTTTAAAGTGTCAACCAAAAGGTTGGTGAGTTCATTAGTTTAACATAAATAATCATTTCCATCATTTTAATAGACCACAAGATTTTCCTTTCTCATAAATATACGTCCCATGCATAGAGACAAAAATAATCATTCGTATGGATTGAACACCTGGTAACCGACATTCACAATATGCATATCAGAATATCCCCATCATTCCGGGATCCTCCTTCGGACATGATATAAATTTCGAAGTACTAAAGCATCCGGTACTTTGGATGGGGCTTGTTGGACCCGATAGATCTATCTTTAGAGTTCGCGTCAATTAGGGTGTCGGTTCCCTAATTCTTAGATTACCAGACTTAATAAAAAGGGGCATATTCGATTTCGATAATTCAACCATAGAATGTAGTTTCGATTACTTGTGTCTATTTCGTCAAACATTTATAAAAGCAGCGCATGTATTCTCAGTCCCAAAAATATATATTGCAAAAGCATTTAAAAAGGGAGCAAATGAAACTCACCTAATGTATTTTGTAGTAAAAATACATATGACTATATTGAACAATGCAGGGTTGGCCTCGGATTCACGAACCTATATCCAGTATATATATTAACACCAAATAGTAATCGAACAAATTTATATATATATATTATAAATGTTATCTTAATAAATTATGTGTTTTATTAATAACTTAATTAAATATATTTATTTTTTATATATATACTAGATAGATAATTTGTATTTATTATAAAATATCAATGTAGTTAAGTTATATGTAGTAAATATATTTTTCTTATATATATAACATTTATTTAGTACATTAATAATAATAATCTTAATAGTGATAATGAAAATACTAATTTTGATAAGAATAATAATACTAATAATAATAATAATAATAATAATAATAATAATAATAATAATAATAATAATAATAATAATAATAATAATAATAATAATAATAATAATGTTAACACTAATAATAATAATCTTAATGGTAATAATATTAATATATTTATTGTAATTATATTAAATTTACATATATATGATAATCATACTTATGGTTAATCTATGATCATAACTTAGTTATTATTATTTTTAACCTACATACAAAATTATATTTTTAATTAAGATTTATAATAACTTATATCATAATCGTATTTTACTAACTTCCCATTTATATAAATATCATAGTACTTTCTTGATGATAATAATAATTACAATGGTAATAATAATAATAATAATAATAATAATAATAATAATAATAATAATAATAATAATAATAATAATAATAATAATAATAGAAGTAAAAATAGTAAGTATACCCTTTTCTAAAAAGAATTGCCTCGGACGGGACTCGAACCCGTGACCACTCGCTCACCCAACACCCCTCTTTACCCCTCTTCTGTTGCCTGTTTTTCTGCTAAGTTGAAACTTTTTAACCCAAAATCTTTTCTAACTCCTCCTTCTTCATGTATTATTAATCTCATCGTTCTTTAACAGAAAAATGGAGTGGCTCACGGCCCCAAATTACTAATACCAGCCACAGTCCATCTTATTAACACAAGTCACGGCCCAAATTCAGAAAACGATTCTCGATGGCCCAACGAGAAAGAAAAAAATATAACAAATACTCCGTAACATATTCAGTTTATGAGAGGGGTTTTCATCCCCCACTTCCGATTTCTTTTGCAGTTTTTTTGTGGGGTGGTGGGTCTCCAAAAAGATCAGATACACTATATTGCTTGACAATAAAATATCCATAAGGCCCTACAATTTGACATCTACTTCCAAATGCAAATCGACATATCTTATTTGTTCCACTTCTTCTTTTAAATCGAATGGAAAAGGAAAAAGGTAAACACATAATCATCTTCTTCATTACATAGCATCATCCTCTCATCGTCTTCTATAATCTGTACCATCATCTTCTCAACTATTATTATTATCATCCTAATCATACATGTTTAATTATCACATCTCAACCCACGATCCTACTTATATTACCATGATCATAACATCTCACTCGGCCCACCATAAAATAATAACCTACAACCCAATCATCAATTTAAAAGACTTACAGCCCACTTACTCAAAACAAGATCACGACCCCATTAACTAAATAAGAAATCTGTATATCATGTATTCACTTCTATCATGCATCACCACGTCACTTTTAAGTGACTTAGTATGTCGGCCAGTAACAACAATATATAATCGAGTTTTAAATATTAGTCACTAGTTGAAACCCATCAAATTGATCATGAAGCCCAACTTTAATTGATTGAATACGTGAATTAAGGAAACAGAAACTAGTAATCATGCAGTTGTGGGGTTCGCTGGAGAACAAAAGTAATAATATGAAATTCCTTTACAACTAACCTTCCTCACATGCATTAAACTATACGGAGTAGTTGTTTAAACCGTAGACCCTACATGCTTTCCACTAATCCACTTGCTATATCTTGAATTGATTCGGTTGGTTTGATACAAAGCAAAAACAGAAGAAACATGTTGGTTCTATATCACAAGAAAAAAATAAAAGCATAACAACAAAAAAATTAATATAAGGTGATCAAGTTGATGGTGTTGAAATCGAAGATTAAAGGTGGTGGTTTTCTTGATTAATCAAATGAAACAGAAGATAGTAACTGCAGTCTGCAGTATGAAACAGAAGACATCGAGTAGTTTGTGTGGTTTCTCAAGTGGATTTAAACGAACAAAGAAGAAATAGGTTTGTTGTAGTTGATATGGTTAACTGAGTCGTGGTCACGGTTCTTGATCAAACCAAAAATAATACGAAAGGTTGATGATGTTTCACTATGGAGATTTGGTTTATGAGTTTATTGAGTTGTTGAAAGAAGGGAAAAGAAATGGTTGATCGTCCATTGATACCTATGTCTGTATGTGTAGAATATGTAATATATCTATAGATTAAAGATAGATAGATGTTAAATAATATTATTACACTTAATTTGACTAAATTGAAACTTGTTTCTTAGCTTGATTCGTGAGACAAGCATATATTGTGTCAGAAGGAAAAATAACAAAAGATAAACTCAACTTTAACAACTCTTGTTTGTTATTGAGATAATTGGAATCATTTTGTACGAATGATAGGTAAGTGAAACTAATTCAGATTCTTAATTGATTCATATGAGGTCATATTTTAATTAATAGTTAAATTTCTAATTTCTAATACTTTTAATAATAGAACTTATAATAACTAATATCATAAAAAAATATGATTTTAATAAATTGTATTATTTTCTATAACTGTAAGAATTATAGTGATATTATTAATAATGATAATAATATTGTAAAAGATAATACTAATAATAATAATGTAGCAAGTTACATATGTAACAACTTTTAATAATATTTATAAGATGTGATGACCCGGAGATTTCCGAACAAATTTAAACTTTAACCTTTATATATATCCGACACGATAAGCAAATCTGTAATGATTGAGTCTCGAAAGTTTTGAAACTATATTCATTTAATCAAATACCCTTTGACCATGCCAAACGATTCACGAACAATTATGTGTAAATAAATATATATGTATATATACATGTGTGATTATTAAATTGTGATATATTAATAAAACATTGAACGGATTAGTTGATATGAATATAAGCTATGAGATCTATTTTATTAACTTGGAAACGCTATCAAGGTATTGAATAGATAATACTTTGCATGAACGTATTTGTTCGAGGTAAGTTTATCAACGAGATTAAAAGATAATATTAAATGATTGAATTATCAGATACATTGAATTATGATTACGAGTCTCTGTATGAGGTCCACTTTGAATTAGAAGACTCTTACTTTTAACGGTATTCGGAATAAATGGTAAAGTGATTTACAAAAGTGCCTTTAGCGAGAGTTAGTCAAAAGTTAGTAATCATTTCCGTTTAAAATTCAAAAATGTATTTTACTTGATCAACTCGCGTCCCTCGATAAATTAACTATTTAGTATTCATATTAAAAATATTATTTGGTAAAATAACTACTATTATTTGAAACAAGTAAATTATATAAAACAAACTTTGAAATGTAATTGGTTTTGAAAGACTAAATATTATATCATTAGATAAATATTTCAAACATATATATATTATACAAATTTTTGTTTTAAATAAAAGTATATACATATTTTTAAATTAGTCATAAAACGTTCTGATTTAAAATAAAATATTTTGACAAACAACGAGTCACTGAATTATAGAAGTAAATGACCACAACGCTCAATTTTATAAGTTATATTTTTATAAAGGTATTTTATTGTTGAGTAGGTCTAATTTTTGTAAAAGGTACACGTCACGTAACGTAAAAGGCTAGTTTTCTAAACGTACGAAAGTGCGCCCGAAAAACCGAAAGTGGTACATGAGTCGTGAGACCACGACCGTGTCATTTTTGTAAAAATTATATTTTTACCATGAGCGTAAATATAATATAATATTTAATTAATTCTAAAGATTAAATATATTATATATAAAATAATATATAAAGTTATGCATAAAATGTGTGATACGTAATATGATGTGTGAAAAGAGGTGTCGGCAAAGATTATTGGACAATGTTAGATGCTACTTTTGTTCATGTGATTGCATGATTTAATCGGGAAGTTGGTGAGGTCCAATTTCCTTTAAATAATGAACGTACCAATTTCTGCTTCTTATTTACTCATTCATCTATCTCGATCTCGCTCTCTCTAAATATACATGTACTTATTTCTTTATTTATTTTTATTATTATTATTATTATTATTATTATTATTATTATTATTATTATTATTAAACTTATTATTATTATTATTATTAGTAGGAGCGATATTATTAGTAATATACATAAAATACTACGACGAGGTTATGAGCAAGTTATTTCAAACGTGTTTTTCGAGTAGGATAGGGCTAAGGAAATTATGGGTTATAGCTATGGAGGTAATGGGTAATGTTCATGGGTATGCCCGTGAGGTCAATTTGGTAGTTATCATCTCCGTTGCGTCTACGTACCTTTCCTACAATATTGAACCTCAATATTGATACGTGAGTACTCCTAAATTTATTTTTTACATATTAATAGTGGATCCCTGACTAGTGCTCGAGAAAATAGGATTATGCATGCTTGTACTTTTGATATTGCCCTTAGATAGGTTATGTTGAATCTTAAAGGTTGTTATACTAGGGATGAAATAAGGTATAAGATATGCATGTCATTGGAAAGCTAGCGAAAAATTAAGAACTTTTCATTTAGATATCGAATGGATTCGATGAACGGTTAGAAAGTTATGAATTAAACAATTAATTTCGTAATTAAGATTGCTAATGATAATTAGTGAACTAATTTTCTGGGTTATAAAAAGTGGTTATTTGGATTCTACTCGTCGAGTAGATGAATTTTCATATAAAGCACGTCTCGTTTCGTTGAACGGTTGTCAAGTTATGAACAAAAGAAGTTTTGCAAATTATAAAAAAAATGTCGAAAAGGGAACTGAAATTCTCGCTGATCTGCGTTGTTTCAGATTTAAGAAAAAATACCACTGAATTCTTTGCTGTAAGGTCTAGCAAACGACTCTGACCGTTTGTCAATTTGAGTCTCGACGATTTTTCTAAAAATCGTCAAAGTTGACTGTTTGGTCACATTTTAAAATTCTGAAAAGAGCTGAAACTTTTTATTAAAAATGTCAGTTTTGTATCAGTTGTCATGGTCGGCCTGATGTGTGTTTACTTTTGCCAAAAATCATGTTATATCTTTGTGGTAACTAGAATTTGCAGGCTTTGACCGTTTGTCAATCCGAGTTTCGAGGAATTTTCTAAAAATCTCCAAAGTAGGCTACTCGGTCACTTTTGTAAATTTATTAAAGCTGAAAAATTAACTTTGAAACGCCGAAACCGCATTGGCAACTACGAGTTGTCTAGGGTTAGTTTACTTCTGTAACATTTATGCTTAATCTTTTTGGTAATGTGTAACTTTTATCTTTGGCCGTTTATCAATCAGAGCTCGGATAATTTTTCTAAAGGCCGTTTAGTCATGTTTGACCGAAAAATCATTTTTTTTGTATAAGTTATTGTATTTTTGCATGCGACCTCGTTTTTACTTTAACCTTTGACTTTTGACCTTGAACTTTGACTTTTCCGTTAACTTTTCAGTTAATATTTTTGTATTGACTTTCTCTAAAAACTAAAATACTATTTTATGATTATGAAACCATTTGTGATACGTTGTTTCACACGTCACCTTTTACTAGAATTTTAACTAAACATGAGTAATATAACATGTTACTATACTGTTGAGTCAGACTCGAGCATTAGGATTGTGGTACACTATGACTTGGCCTAAATTGTTAGACAAATATTGACCGTCATATATATATATATAATTAATATAGGTTCGTGAATCCGAGGCCAACCCTACACATATTCAATGATGATATATGTATTTTTACTACAAAATACAGTATGGTGAGTTTCATTAATCCCTTTTTAAATGCTTTTGCAATATATATATTTTTGGGACTGAGAATACATGCGCTATTTTTATAATTGTTTTACGAAATAGACACAAGTAATTGAAACTACATTATATGGTTGAATGATCGAAATCGAATATGCCCTTTTTATTTAGTCTGGTAATCTAAGAATTAGGGAACAGACACCCTAATTGACGCGAACTCTAAAGATAGATCTATCGGGCCCAACAAGCCCCATCCAAAGTACCGGATGCTTTAGTATTTCGAAATTTATATCATGTCCGAAGGAGGATCCCGGAATGATGGGGATATTCTTATATGTATATTGTGAATGTCGGTTACCAGGTGTTCAATCCATATGAATGATATTTTTGTCTCTATGCATGGGACGTATGATTATGAGAAATGGATGTATGAAATCTTGTGGTCTATTAAAATTATGAAATGATTCTTTATGATAAACTAATGAACTCACCAACCTTTTGGTTGACACTTTAAAGCATGTTCATTCTCAGGTACGAAAGAAATCTTCCGCTGTGCATTTGCTCATATTAGAGATATTACTTGGAGTCATTCATGACATATTTCAAAAGATGTTGCATTCGAGTCGTTGAGTTCATCAAGATTATTATTAAGTCAATTATATTTGGATATATTATGAAATGCTTTACATGCCTGTCAACTGTCGATGTAACGAAAGTTTGCCTTTTAAAAACGAATGCAATGTTTGTAAAATGTATCATTTAGAGGTCAAGTACCTCGCGATGTAATCATATGTTATTGTATTCGTCCCTATGGATTGGGTCGGGTCGTCTCATGTGGTATCAGAGCGGTGGTCTTAGCGAACCAGGTCTTGCATTAGTGTGTCTAACAGATAGTCGTTAAGATGCATTAGTGAGTCTGGACTTCGACCGTGTCTGCATGTCAAAAGTTTTGCTTATCATTTTTAGTCGGAAATCATCTACTTACCATCCTTAGGAAATTACCTAATTATTATTCTTTAGTCTAGACACGTTTTCCTGCATTTATTGCATAATAGTGTATAGACGAAATCTTATCTCGGCATATCTGTTACCGTGAACTTTGACTGATATTTTTCAAAGATTCCCCCATAAATTATGGGATTTTGGTATTATATATACATATGTAAATTATGTATTGAGGAATACCAAATCTAAATTCTACAATCTATTTCATACCAAAATTCTTTCTCTGATCATACGAGATGGATCCCTCAACTAGTTCGAACTCCTCAGATTCTGACAGTTATGCCGATATGGAATTCCACTCAAGCTCCGAAAACAGTGTTACCGGAATGGATCAACCAATCAGCCATCATCTATTTTGGATGAAATGGGGATGGGTTCGTAGCCTCCTCAATCATTGGCGACAAGAAGAAGGTGTTCCTTTCCATCCACCGAATTGCCCTCTTGGCAATGAACCTGAAGCACTTACCGGCGAACCTGTTTGAGAAACTTTTTTCTCTCTCATCTCCAGAGTAACTCGTCACGATTATATCCTACATCAAATCCTAGATTTTATTTATCCGCTCGTCCCAACCGACAATCATCCCGGTGTACTAACAGAAGTTAACGAACTTCGCGCACGCGTGACGGCTTTGGAGCTTATGGTGCAAGGATTACAAACACCATCAGCAGCACCAGCAGCATAATCAGTGCCGCCAGTAACATCAACATCGCAAACCTCAATACTCTAGACATCAGCAGCATCACCGGCATCAATGGTATCATCATCATTAACACCAACAGTACCATTACCATCATCAACAAACACATTCGTATCACACGCCTCAACATCATAATCTATACCTCGGATATCAACATCACACGCATCATAGATACCAAGGAGTGCCAACAACAACAAACGATGAAGTATTGATTCATAACTTCATCGGAGGAATATTCTACGGCGATTATGTAATCTCTAAAGTCTTAGAGATTATCTATTTCCACCTAACCCTAAATCAGATGAGTGAACCAAAATGAGTCAAGGAAGAATCGAAACCCTAACAAGGATGGTGCGCGATTTACTTGTTATACGAGCATCACTAGCAATTACCGGAAGTATCATCAGCAACAACAGTACCGTTAGCATCACCAGTATAGTCAGTAACGTCAGCATCGTCAGAATTAGCAACACCTATGACATCACAAATCCCATCAGTTCAAGAATCATTGTGGAAATCGTTACCAATCAACAACGAATATGTTGTATCAATGAGTTATATAGTATTAACTCATTCTTTCTGAAGAATTGTTATATATTTTATATATATGAATTCTGGAATTATAATAAATCTTTTTGTACTAAGCTATTAAGTATGAATTGAAAAAGAGTAGATACTACTCGTTTAAATTCATATTACTAATATCTTATGATGTACATCCTTCATTAACAACTTAATCATCGTTAACCACAATCTCTGTTTCAATCTAATGAACTCCGGTTCATAATAAATCAAGTGTATCATTCAATAACATGTTTGAATATACACTTTCATCTTCGATATACCCGAAATTTACGAGAAAACAATATTCGTATCTTGCGAAGTTAGCAAGAGTTCTATGAGCATCAGCATGATTCACTAAGGAAATACATATAAATATTGAAGCATTGATTACATTAGTGAAATACTCCGTGAAAATTATGTAATCTCTGATGTCTTAGAGATTATTCATTTCTAAATTCAAGCCGAAAATCTAATGAGTTTAATATGATAATAACTCATTAAATCGGTATTACATCTGAAGAAATATATATGTAATTATATATTTTCATAAAGAGTGTAATCAAAAACTTCTTTGTACAAAAGATTATTTGTGAATTTTTTTTTAAACGGGTAGGTAATACCCGAGAAATATTTAAATTCACAATTAATAAGTTACATTCTTCGAATCTGATCCAGCAATCATCAACTATACTCCCTATTTTCACAACAATATACATTCATCTATAGGAATCAAAACAACCATACTCATTCAAATCTAAGTACATATTCTGATTTTGAAATCTCAAATTACAATTCGAGATATAACCGAAATCATCACTCTTAGATCTTTACATTTTTCAAAGTTATACTTTGACTTCAAAACTATGACAGAACATCACTTTTATTCGTAACACTCAGAGGAATATAAATCATTCGAGATTCAGGAAGATTTCATCATTTGGATAGTGACTATGACAATTTGCATCTAAAACTCTTCGAAATTTCGAAAGACACTTCAAATAATAAACAATTGGGATGATGATCCAGCCACACGTTACCCGAAGTCTTGTACCTAAAAAAAAAAAACTCTCGAAACCTAAGTCATAATCTAATATGTACCCGCGTCGAATTCTTTATCATTTATTAGCAAAAACAACCTTACGATTCCTTTTCAAAGTAGCCAATTTTGTCACAGCTCCAGCAAGTCAACTTCGACTTTTCAGTCGGACCAGTCTTATTATAACCCCGATAAATACGTTGCCCATTCATCAGTGTTACTAAGGAACCTTTCATATTCCACCATATTACCACCAGCGTTTAATCATGTAAAACACGACTCTTCTAAACCCACCTCGGATTGAAAATCAGTGATTCAGATATTATAGCATTAAATGCAGAGGAAACATAAATATGGTAGATGAGTTAAACAGTCAAAAGTTTGATGATAAAAGATAGTGAGTTGGTAAAGTTCAGAAAAAGAGAAGATTTGGAACTGGAAAACGGATTGAGCAAAGTATGAAGGAAGCCGTGGACAAATCACAGGGACTAAATCTGCCTTCAAAGGATTCAAATGATTCAGTGTCTGCTAAAAACGTTAGCAAACACGTTACCCCTTATTCTAAACCTTCACAGACAGATATTCTTCATCATCATCTTACCTTAGATATTATAAGATATCTTTGTATCTCCCATTATACATATTCTCCATATTTCTGGAGATATCTTCACCACTATCCTTATCTGAGATCATTTATCTCTCCGTAATATTTGCAACATAAAAGAAACTGTGTTAGTTTCTAAATTCTGAAAAATTCGAATATGAATGTTTTTGAAGTAGTGTTGGGAACTGATGCATGAGTTAGTATAATATAATGACACTTGATCAACGTCATTATATTACAGTAATTCATGCTGAGTTTCTAATGGATGTGATGATTCACAGGACATACCGTCATCATGTACCATTTACACGACTCTTACATTCTATCTAATCTCTAAATATATCAAGAAAATATTTCTTGATGATTCGGTCTTTTCAGGGTATTCTGGTAATTTAACAAATCAGGATTTACCATTACCCTTTCCTTCTTAGAACAATTACTATATTCCTTCTGAAAGCCATACATACAAATTCCGGACCATTACAAGAGCTACTTAATCGCAAAAAGAAGAAACGAAAGGACAAAGCTCCGAAAACAAAAATTGGGGTATAAACCGCAGCAAATAGGAGAGAACATTAACTATGGATGACAATGATTATAGAAGACAGAAGCAGGAACATCGAAGTATAAAGGAAGATATAAAACCCAACAACCACCCAGAAACTACAAACCGTGTATATCAATGCGTATAGCGATATAAAGACATGGGAGAACTAGAAACACTATAAACCCAAGAGTATAATAGAAGTAAATGGATTCTTCCGGTGGCAGATTAAAAAGAAGAATGACAGATATGAACGTTAGGAATATATCAAGGATCAGGATGGGATGGAGCATATTAACGAATACTTTAAAGTATGAATTGAGGAATGAAGAATAGAAGATGTGAGTTGTAAAGAAATGGAGAGGGTGGATTTATAGGAAAATATCCGACAGAGCAATCGAAGCAGATTATCGCGTTCAACCAAAGAAGATCTGAATCTCCTCAATTACCGAATAATCAAATCTTAATATGAAGATTTCTTCTAAATTCCTTAAATTTCAGAAGTCAATCTTGACTATGACACCGGTTAAGTCAAACTTACTTTTATTCATTTTCACTCTTAAGTGATAGCTTCATTCGTACTCTTCACAAAAACAAATCGTTTTATCTATATTAATCAATGATGATAAAACCCTATTTATCAGTTCATATACGTCATGAAAATATTCTTACTGTTAGCCATGACGACCTCTATCAAATTTCGGGACGAAATTTCTTTTAACGGGTAGGTACTGTGATGACCCGGAGATTTCCGAACAAATTTAAACTTTAACCTTTATATATATCCGACACGATAAGCAAATCTGTAATGATTGAGTCTCGAAAGTTTTGAAACTATATTCATTTAATCAAATACCCTTTGACCATGCCAAACGATTCACGAACAATTATGTGTAAATAAATATATATGTATATATACATGTGTGATTATTAAATTGTGATATATTAATAAAACATTGAACGGATTAGTTGATATGAATATAAGCTATGAGATCTATTTTATTAACTTGGAAACGCTATCAAGGTATTGAATAGATAATACTTTGCATGAACGTATTTGTTCGAGGTAAGTTTATCAACGAGATTAAAAGATAATATTAAATGATTGAATTATCAGATACATTGAATTATGATTACGAGTCTCTGTATGAGGTCCACTTTGAATTAGAAGACTCTTACTTTTAACGGTATTCGGAATAAATGGTAAAGTGATTTACAAAAGTGCCTTTAGCGAGAGTTAGTCAAAAGTTAGTAATCATTTCCGTTTAAAATTCAAAAATGTATTTTACTTGATCAACTCGCGTCCCTCGATAAATTAACTATTTAGTATTCATATTAAAAATATTATTTGGTAAAATAACTACTATTATTTGAAACAAGTAAATTATATAAAACAAACTTTGAAATGTAATTGGTTTTGAAAGACTAAATATTATATCATTAGATAAATATTTCAAACATATATATATTATACAAATTTTTGTTTTAAATAAAAGTATATACATATTTTTAAATTAGTCATAAAACGTTCTGATTTAAAATAAAATATTTTGACAAACAACGAGTCACTGAATTATAGAAGTAAATGACCACAACGCTCAATTTTATAAGTTATATTTTTATAAAGGTATTTTATTGTTGAGTAGGTCTAATTTTTGTAAAAGGTACACGTCACGTAACGTAAAAGGCTAGTTTTCTAAACGTACGAAAGTGCGCCCGAAAAACCGAAAGTGGTACATGAGTCGTGAGACCACGACCGTGTCATTTTTGTAAAAATTATATTTTTACCATGAGCGTAAATATAATATAATATTTAATTAATTCTAAAGATTAAATATATTATATATAAAATAATATATAAAGTTATGCATAAAATGTGTGATACGTAATATGATGTGTGAAAAGAGGTGTCGGCAAAGATTATTGGACAATGTTAGATGCTACTTTTGTTCATGTGATTGCATGATTTAATCGGGAAGTTGGTGAGGTCCAATTTCCTTTAAATAATGAACGTACCAATTTCTGCTTCTTATTTACTCATTCATCTATCTCGATCTCGCTCTCTCTAAATATACATGTACTTATTTCTTTATTTATTTTTATTATTATTATTATTATTATTATTATTATTATTATTATTATTATTATTATTATTAAACTTATTATTATTATTATTATTATTAGTAGGAGCGATATTATTAGTAATATACATAAAATACTACGACGAGGTTATGAGCAAGTTATTTCAAACGTGTTTTTCGAGTAGGATAGGGCTAAGGAAATTATGGGTTATAGCTATGGAGGTAATGGGTAATGTTCATGGGTATGCCCGTGAGGTCAATTTGGTAGTTATCATCTCCGTTGCGTCTACGTACCTTTCCTACAATATTGAACCTCAATATTGATACGTGAGTACTCCTAAATTTATTTTTTACATATTAATAGTGGATCCCTGACTAGTGCTCGAGAAAATAGGATTATGCATGCTTGTACTTTTGATATTGCCCTTAGATAGGTTATGTTGAATCTTAAAGGTTGTTATACTAGGGATGAAATAAGGTATAAGATATGCATGTCATTGAAAAGCTAGCGAAAAATTAAGAACTTTTCATTTAGATATCGAATGGATTCGATGAACGGTTAGAAAGTTATGAATTAAACAATTAATTTCGTAATTAAGATTGCTAATGATAATTAGTGAACTAATTTTCTGGGTTATAAAAAGTGGTTATTTGGATTCTACTCGTCGAGTAGATGAATTTTCATATAAAGCACGTCTCGTTTCGTTGAACGGTTGTCAAGTTATGAACAAAAGAAGTTTTGCAAATTATGAAAAAAATGTCGAAAAGGGAACTGAAATTCTCGCTGATCTGCGTTGTTTCAGATTTAAGAAAAAATACCACTGAATTCTTTGCTGTAAGGTCTAGCAAACGACTCTGACCGTTTGTCAATTTGAGTCTCGACGATTTTTCTAAAAATCGTCAAAGTTGACTGTTTGGTCACATTTTAAAATTCTGAAAAGAGCTGAAACTTTTTATTAAAAATGTCAGTTTTGTATCAGTTGTCATGGTCGGCCTGATGTGTGTTTACTTTTGCCAAAAATCATGTTATATCTTTGTGGTAACTAGAATTTGCAGGCTTTGACCGTTTGTCAATCCGAGTTTCGAGGAATTTTCTAAAAATCTCCAAAGTAGGCTACTCGGTCACTTTTGTAAATTTATTAAAGCTGAAAAATTAACTTTGAAACGCCGAAACCGCATTGGCAACTACGAGTTGTCTAGGGTTAGTTTACTTCTGTAACATTTATGCTTAATCTTTTTGGTAATGTGTAACTTTTATCTTTGACCGTTTATCAATCAGAGCTCGGATAATTTTTCTAAAGGCCGTTTAGTCATGTTTGACCGAAAAATCATTTTTTTTGTATAAGTTATTGTATTTTTGCATGCGACCTCGTTTTTACTTTAACCTTTGACTTTTGACCTTGAACTTTGACTTTTCCGTTAACTTTTCAGTTAATATTTTTGTATTGACTTTCTCTAAAAACTAAAATACTATTTTATGATTATGAAACCATTTGTGATACGTTGTTTCACACGTCACCTTTTACTAGAATTTTAACTAAACATGAGTAATATAACATGTTACTATACTGTTGAGTCAGACTCGAGCATTAGGATTGTGGTACACTATGACTTGGCCTAAATTGTTAGACAAATATTGACCGTCATATATATATATATAATTAATATAGGTTCGTGAATCCGAGGCCAACCCTACACATATTCAATGATGATATATGTATTTTTACTACAAAATACAGTATGGTGAGTTTCATTAATCCCTTTTTAAATGCTTTTGCAATATATATATTTTTGGGACTGAGAATACATGCGCTATTTTTATAATTGTTTTACGAAATAGACACAAGTAATTGAAACTACATTATATGGTTGAATGATCGAAATCGAATATGCCCTTTTTATTTAGTCTGGTAATCTAAGAATTAGGGAACAGACACCCTAATTGACGCGAACTCTAAAGATAGATCTATCGGGCCCAACAAGCCCCATCCAAAGTACCGGATGCTTTAGTATTTCGAAATTTATATCATGTCCGAAGGAGGATCCCGGAATGATGGGGATATTCTTATATGTATATTGTGAATGTCGGTTACCAGGTGTTCAATCCATATGAATGATATTTTTGTCTCTATGCATGGGACGTATGATTATGAGAAATGGATGTATGAAATCTTGTGGTCTATTAAAATTATGAAATGATTCTTTATGATAAACTAATGAACTCACCAACCTTTTGGTTGACACTTTAAAGCATGTTCATTCTCAGGTACGAAAGAAATCTTCCGCTGTGCATTTGCTCATATTAGAGATATTACTTGGAGTCATTCATGACATATTTCAAAAGATGTTGCATTCGAGTCGTTGAGTTCATCAAGATTATTATTAAGTCAATTATATTTGGATATATTATGAAATGCTTTACATGCCTGTCAACTGTCGATGTAACGAAAGTTTGCCTTTTAAAAACGAATGCAATGTTTGTAAAATGTATCATTTAGAGGTCAAGTACCTCGCGATGTAATCATATGTTATTGTATTCGTCCCTATGGATTGGGTCGGGTCGTCTCATAAGACATATGTTAATATCAATATTAACATTAATAATAATAATGACAGTAGAAATTATAATATTAATGTTAATATATTATTTATATTCTTACTTGTAATTTATATTAATTGTGTATAGGATTCATATATATATATTTGTCTTGATTATTTTGTATATTACTCTACATATTTAATTCGAATGATTAAATGGTATAATATTAATTCAACTTAATATATACACTTATACATATATAAATTTATGTAATTATTTTTTATACACAATTGTTCGTGAATCGTCGGGAATGGTCAAAAGGGCAAATGGATTTATGTAAGCTGTTCTAAAGTTTTCGAGACTCAACATTATAAACTTTGCTTATCGTGTCGGAATCTGTAGTGACCCGAACTTTTCCATGTTTATATATATTAATTGAGATTGATATTTATATGATTAAATGTTTCCAACATGTTAAGCAATCAAACTTGTTAAGACTTGATTAATTGAAATATATTTCATATAGACAATTGACCACCCAAGTTGACCGGCGATTCACGAACATTAAAACTTGTAAAAACGACATGACGATATATATATGGATATACATATGGTTAACATGAGATTATGATAAGTAAGTATCTCCATAAGTATATTAACAATGAGTTATATACATATAAACAAGACTACTAACTTAAGGATTTCGAAACGAGACATATATGTAACGATTATCGTTGTAACGACATTTAAATGTATATATATCATATTAAGATATATTAATATATCATAATATCATGATAATATAATAATTTAACATCTCATTAGATATAATAAACAATGGGTTAACAACATTAATTGAGATCGTTAACTTAAAGGTTTCAAAACAACACTTACATGTAACGACTAACGATGACTTAACGACTCAGTTAAAATGTATATACATGTAGTGTATTTAGATGTATTAAAATACTTTTGGAAGACTTCAAGACATATATCAAAACACTCATACTTAACGAAAATGGTTACAGTTACTTTTCCATTCTTTTCTTTCATCAAGAATTCTAGTCGTATTCTTATCCGTATTATACACAGCTTCAAAACGTACTTACTATGGGTATATACCAATAGGAACTAGCATGGGATTCCACTCTTGATTATGTCATGTATGACTAATCAATTTTAACTTCTACCATGAGCTAGTCAACTAACTAGAACTCCTTTTAACCCCACTCACCACTCACCAATTACCACTCATCATTCACTCCATTTCACTTCCAATTCTCTTTCTAATTCTCTCTCAACACACACACACACACTATTATGAACGTATTTTTCCAGTAGTTAATCATCATCTTCATCAAAAATCACTTCAATAATCAAGCTATAATCATCATAGGAAGAACACTTCAAGAACACTTCAAAAATCCCTTCAAGTTTACTAATTTACTTCCAAGCTTTCTAATCCATTCCAAGTAATCATCTAAGATCAAGAAACCTTTGTTATATACAGTAGGTTATCTTTCTTATTCAAGGTAATATTCATATTCAAACTTTGATTCAATTTCTATAACTATAAACTATCTTAATTTGAGTAAAAATCTTACTTGAACTTGTTTTTGTGTCATGATCCTACTTCAAGAACTTTCATGCCATCCAAGATCCTTTGAAGCTAGATCATTTCTTGTCACTTCCAGTAGGTTTATCTACTAAACTTTAGGTAGTAATGATGTTCATAACATCATTCAATTCATATATATAAAACTATCTTATTCGAAGGTTTAAACTCGTAATCACTAGAACATAGTTTAGTTAATTCTAAACTTGTTCGCAAACAAAAGTTAATCCTTCTAACTTGACTTTTAAAATTAACTAAACACATGTTCTATATCTATATGATATGCTAACTTAACGATTTAAAACCTAGAAACACGAAAAACACCGTAAAACCGGATTTACGCCGTCGTAGTACACCGCGGGCTGTTTTGGGTTAGTTAATTAAAAACTATGATAAACTTTGATTTAAAAGTTGTTATTCTGAGAAAATGATTTTTATTATGAACATGAAACTATATCCAAAAATTATGGTTAAACTCAAAGTGGAAGTATGTTTTCTAAAATGGTCATCTAGACGTCGTTCTTTCGACTGAAATGACTACCTTTACAAAAACGACTTGTAACTTATTTTTCTGACTATAAACCTATACTTTTTCTGTTTATATTCATAAAATAGAGTTCAATATGAAACCATAGCAATTTGATTCACTCAAAACGGATTTAAAATGAAGAAGTTATTGGTAAAACAAGATTGGATAATTTTTCTCATTTTAGCTACGTGAAAATTGGTAACAAATCTATTCCAACCATAACTTAATCAACTTGTATTGTATATTATGTAATCTTGAGATACCATAGACACGTATACAATGTTTCGACCTATCATGTCGAAACATCTATATATATTTCGGAACAACCATAGACACTCTATATGTGAATGTTGAAGTTAGCTATACAGGGTTGAGGTTGATTCCAAAATATATATAGTTTGAGTTGTGATCAATACTGAGATACGTATACACTGGGTCGTAGATTGATTCAAGATAATATTTATCGATTTATTTCTGTACATCTAACTGTGGACAACTAGTTGTAGGTTACTAACGAGGACAACTGACTTAATAAACTTAAAACATCAAAATATATTAAAAGTGTTGTAAATATATTTTGAACATACTTTAATATATATGTATATATTGTTATAGGTTCGTGAATCAACAGTGGCCAAGTCTTACTTCTCGACAAAAAAAAAAAAAAAAAAATATGTGAAAGTGAGTTATAGTCCCACTTTTAAAATCTAATATTTTTGGGATGAGAATACATGCAGGTTTTATAAATGATTTACAAAATAGACACAAGTACGTGAAACTACATTCTATGGTTGAATTATCGAAATCGAATATGCCCCTTTTTATTAAGTCTGGTAATCTAAGAATTAGGGAACAGACACCCTAATTGACGCGAATCCTAAAGATAGATCTATTGGGCCTAACAAACCCCATCCAAAGTACCGGATGCTTTAGTACTTCAAAGTTTATATCATATCCGAAGGGTGTCCCGGAATGATGGGGATATTCTTATATATGCATCTTGTTAATGTCGGTTACCAGGTGTTCACCATATGAATGATTTTTTTCTCTATGTATGGGATGTGTATTGAAATATGAAATCTTGTGGTCTATTGTTACGATTTGATATATATAGGTTAAACCTATAACTCACCAACATTTTTGTTGACGTTTAAAGCATGTTTATTCTCAGGTGAATATTAAGAGCTTCCGCTGTTGCATACTAAAATAAGGACAAGATTTGGAGTCCATGTTTGTATGATATTGTGTAAAAACTGCATTCAAGAAACTGATTTCGATGTAACATATTTGTATTGTAAACCATTATGTAATGGTCGTGTGTAAACAGGATATTTTAGATTATCATTATTTGATAATCTACGTAAAGCTTTTTAAACCTTTATTTATGAAATAAAGGTTATGGTTTGTTTTAAAAATGAATGCAGTCTTTGAAAAACGTCTCATATAGAGGTCAAAACCTCGCAACGAAATCAATTAATAAGGAACGTTTTTAATCAATAAGAACGGGATATTTCAGTTGGTATCCGAGCGTTGGTCTTAGAGAACCAGAATTTTACATTAGTGTATCTTATCGAGTTTGTTAGGATGCATTAGTGAGTCTGGACTTTGACCGTGTTTACTTGAAAAATGATTACTTAACAAATTTTGTTGGAAACTATATATTTTTAACATGTGAATATTATGTGATATATTAATCTCTTAACGCGTTTGATATTATGTGATAGATGTCTACCTCTAGAACAAGTCCCATTGACTCACCTAATAATAATGAAGAGTCAAATGTAAATTGGAATGATTCGTGGACTGATTCACAAGTTCCCGAAGAGGAACCGGAAGAAGAGTCGGAACCAGAAGAAGAATCGGAACCGGATGAAGAAATAGAACCGGTGGGGGAAATAATAAAACGGTTAAGTAAAAGAAAATCCTCAACCAACCGACCAAGGTTAATTATGGTCAATGGTGTTTCCGCTAAGGAAGCAAAATATTGGGAGGATTACCAATTCTTCGATGAATCAGATTCTGACGAGAATTCCGATGATGTTATAGAAATTACCCCAACTGAATTTAAAAAGGCAAAAGAAAATAATAAGGGAAAGGGCATAAAAATAGAGAAATCTAATTCCAACCCCGATGAACTTTATATGTATCGTCAACCCCCGAAGTCCTTAAGTTGTAACAATGACCCGGGAACCTCTAAACCACCAGGTTTTTCTAAACCAATGTGGAAAACGACGGCTCGTATTAGGGGAACATCATATATCCCTAGAAACTTGGCAAAATGAACCAAAACCGAAGAAGAAGAAACAAGCGAGTCGGAATAAGATAGTTGTATTCGTGTGGTGTAATATATGTAATATAGTGTGCTTATGCTTTATGATATATGTAAAAATTGCTTGTATTAATAAGTATTTTTTTTTATGAATCTAACTCTTGTCTATTTTACAGTATAAAAACACAAAATGGATAGACAACCCAATATTTTAAGAGACCTACCCGGAGACATGATTGATGAAATCTTGTCTAGAGTCGGTCAGAATTCTTCGGCACAACTATTTAAGGTGAGATCAGTTTGTAAGACATTCGAAGAACGTTTCAAGAATGCCTTGGTTTATAAAAGGCTTTCGTTCGAAAGATGGGGGATATCACATTGGGAAATCCATAAGTTACGATGTGTTTACTTTGACGCATATATTGCGGGGAACCCAAATGCTATTTTACGCAATGGGTTAAGAAATTATTTTGACTCAATATATCCGAATATTGGACTTCGTGATTTAGAAAAAGCTGCTAACATGCAACATAAAGAAGCATGTTATGCTTACGGATTAGTAATGTTCGCTTCTCACCAAAGTGAGAACAAGAACATCGGCCTACAACTATTAAACAAAACGTTCCCACAAGTGACGGAGTCAGTAATTGGGGTAAGAAATGAGGTTTTTAGATTGTTACGGGACTGTTGGACATTACGTAACCCTCGTCCCTTTGACGACGTTACAACACGCTGTCTTATCAACGGCCATAACGGTTATGTTCAACAAGACCAAGGATGGGAAGTAATCCTAGTAAAACCAGAATGCATGACTTGTTTCTGGACGTATGAATTACGTGTCTTTATTGCCTTTGATGAACGACTTGTGTACTAGCTAGAAGTACCTTCACAACCATCTTGTATCAAATTTATTGTGTGCTATATTTCATGCTATATGTAAAATAAGCGGTATTGTAAGTTTGTAAAATATTGTGTAAAAGTTTGAACGCGAAATATTATTATAATCAGTTTTTCATATAGAATTGTAGTAGTTGAATTGTATATTAGCTACTAAGTATGAACTTAACGGGTGGGTACTACCCGAATTTAAACTTATAAAACGCTAATATGAAGAAAAAGCTTTTATAAATGAGTTAATATTATGCTACGAAATACTATTAACTACTCTTAATATTCTGTATGATTAACTTGTTCCATTTGACTATTTTGAAGGAAATGGCACCGACTACTCGACACACCGTGAATATGAATGAAGAGGAATTCCGTACTTTTCTAGCTTCAAACATAGCCGCAGTACAGGCTGTGCTACATACCAACAATAACCTTGGATCTAGCAGTACAGGAAATCGTGTAGGATGCACCTACAAAGAATTCACTGCCTGCAAACCTTTGGAATTTGATGGAACCGAAGGACCGATCGGATTGAAATGGTGGACCGAGAAGGTCGAATCGGTGTTTGCCATAAGTAAGTGTACTGAAGAGGACAAAGTAAAGTACGCTACGCATACCTTCACAGGTTCTGCGTTAACTTGGTGGAATACCTATCTAGAGCAAGTGGGACAAGACGATGCGTACGTACTACCGTGGTCAGCATTCAAGCACTTGATGAACGAGAAGTACCGTCCCAGAACCGAGGTCAATAAGCTCAAGACAGAACTTAGAGGGTTACGAACCCAAGGATTTGATGTTACCACGTACAAAAGACGATTCACCAAATTATGCCTATTGTGTCCGGGAGCATTCGAAGATGAGGAAGAGAAGATCGACGCGTTTGTGAAAGGATTACCGGAAAGAATCCAAGAAGATATAAGTTCACACGAGCCCGCCTCCATACAACAGGCATGTAGAATGGCTCACAAACTAGTGGACCAGATTGAAGAAAGAATTAAAGAACAGACTGCTGAAGAGGCCAATGTGAAGCAAGTCAAAAGAAAGTGGGAGGAAAATGGTGATAAGAATCACCAATACAACAACAACAGTAATTACAACAATAATCGCAACAATTATCCCAACAATCGCAACATCAATTACAACTACAACAAACGGCCCAACAACAACAACAACAACAACAACAACAACAACAATAACAACAACAACAACAATAACAACAACAACAACAACAGCAACTACAACAATCATCCCAATAACAATAATAACCGCAACAACAACAACAATCAGAAGCAGCTATGCCAAAGGTGTGAAAAGTATCACTCGGGGTTCTGCACCAAATTTTGCAACGAGTGTAAAAGAAATGGTCATAGCGCAGCGAAGTGTGAGGTCTACGGACTAGGGGTTAATAGAACGAAAGGAACAAATGGTGTCGGAACGAGTAATGGCGGAGCAAGTAGTGTCGGAGCAAGTTATGCCAATGTAATTTGTTATAAATGTGGAAAACCGGGCCACATTATTAGAAATTGCCCGAACCAGGAGAACACGAATGGACAAGGCCGCGGAAGAGTTTTCAATATTAATGCGGCAGAGGCACAGGAAGACCCAGAGCTTGTTACGGGTACGTTTCTTATTGACAATAAATCTGCTTACGTTTTATTTGATTCGAGTGCGGATAGAAGCTATATGAGTAGAGATTTTTGTGCTAAATTAAGTTGTCCATTGACGCCTTTGGATAGTAAATTTTTACTCGAATTAGCAAATGGTAAATTAATTTCAGCAGATAATATATGTCAGAATCGAGAAATTAAACTGGTTAGCGAAACATTTAAGATTGACTTGATACCAGTAGAGTTAGGGAGTTTTGATGTGATAATCGGTATGGACTGGTTGAAAGAAGTGAAAGCAGAGATCGTTTGTTACAAAAATGCAATTCGCATTATACGAGAAAAAGGAAAACCCTTAATGGTGTACGGAGAAAAGGGCAACACGAAGCTACATCTTATTAGTAATTTGAAGGCACAAAAACTAATAATAAAAGGTTGCTATGCTGTTCTAGCACACGTCGAGAAAGTACAAACTGAAGAAAAGAGCATCAATGATGTTCCCGTCTCAAAAGAATTTCCCGATGTATTTCTGAAAGAATTACCAGGATTACCCCTACATCGATCCGTTGAATTTCAAATAGATCTTGTACCAGGAGCTGCACCAATAGCTCGTGCTCCTTACAGACTCGCACCCAGCGAGATGAAAGAACTGCAAAGCCAATTACAAGAACTTTTAGAGCATGGTTTCATTCGACCAAGCACATCACCGTGGGGAGCTCCTGTTTTGTTTGTCAAGAAGAAAGATGGTACATTCAGGTTGTGTATCGACTACCGAGAGTTGAACAAACTTACCATCAAGAACCGCTACCCACTACCGAGAATCGACGACTTATTTGATCAACTACAAGGCTCGTCTGTTTATTCAAAGATTGACTTACGTTCCGGGTATCATCAAATGCGGGTGAAAGAAGATGATATTCCAAAGACTGCTTTCAGAACACGTTATGGTCATTACGAGTTTATGGTCATGCCATTTGGTTTAACTAATGCACCAGCTGTGTTCATGGACCTTATGAACCGAGTGTGTGGACCATACCTTGACAAGTTTGTCATTGTTTTCATTGATGACATACTTATTTACTCAAAGAATGACCAAGAACACGGTGAACATTTGAGAAAGGTGTTAGAAGTATTGAGGAAGAAAGAATTGTACGCTAAATTTTCAAAGTGTGCATTTTGGTTGGAAGAAGTTCAATTCCTCGGTCACATAGTGAACAAAAAAGGTATTAAGGTGGATCCGGCAAAGATAGAAACTGTTGAAAAGTGGGAAACCCCGAAAACTCCGAAACACATACGCCAGTTTTTAGGACTAGCTGGTTACTACAGAAGGTTCATCCAAGACTTTTCTAGAATAGCAAAACCCTTGACTGCATTAACGCATAAAGGGAAGAAATTTGAATGGAAGGATGAACAAGAGAAAGCATTTCAGTTATTGAAGAAAAAGCTAACTACGGCACCTATATTGTCATTGCCTGAAGGGAATGATGATTTTGTGATTTATTGTGACACATCAAAGCAAGGTCTCGGTTGTGTATTAATGCAACGAACGAAGGTGATTGCTTATGCGTCTAGACAATTGAAGATTCACGAGCAAAATTATACGACACATGATTTGGAATTAGGCGCGGTTGTTTTTGCATTAAAGACTTGGAGGCACTACTTATATGGGGTCAAAAGTATTATATATACCGACCACAAAAGTCTTCAACACATATTTAATCAGAAACAACTGAATATGAGGCAGCGTAGGTGGATTGAATTGTTGAATGATTACGACTTTGAGATTCGTTACCACCCGGGGAAGGCAAATGTGGTAGCCGATGCCTTGAGCAGGAAGGACAGAGAACCCATTTGAGTAAAATCTATGAATATAATGATTCATAATAACCTTACTACTCAAATAAAGGAGGCGCAACAAGGAGTTTTAAAAGAAGGAAATTTAAAGGATGAAATACCCAAAGGATCGGAGCAGCATCTTAATATTCGGGAAGACGGAACCCGGTATAGGGCTGAAAGGATTTGGGTACCAAAATTTGGAGATATGAGAGAAATGGTACTTAGAGAAGCTCATAAAACCAGATACTCAATACATCCTGGAACGGGGAAGATGTACAAGGATCTCAAGAAACATTTTTGGTGGCCGGGTATGAAAGCCGATGTTGCTAAATACGTAGGAGAATGTTTGACGTGTTCTAAGGTCAAAGCTGAGCATCAGAAACCATCAGGTCTACTTCAACAACCCGAAATCCCAGAATGGAAATGGGAAAACATTACCATGGATTTCATCACTAAATTGCCAAGGACTGCAAGTGGTTTTGATACTATTTGGGTAATAGTTGATCGTCTCACCAAATCAGCACACTTCCTGCCAATAAGAGAAGATGACAAGATGGAGAAGTTAGCACGACTGTATTTGAAGGAAGTTGTCTCTAGACATGGAATACCAATCTCTATTATCTCTGATAGGGATGGCAGATTTATTTCAAGATTCTGGCAGACATTACAGCAAGCATTAGGAACTCGTCTAGACATGAGTACTGCCTATCATCCACAAACTGATGGGCAGAGCGAAAGGACGATACAAATGCTTGAAGACATGCTATGAGCATGTGTTATTGATTTCGGAAACAGTTGGGATCGACATCTACCGTTAGCAGAATTTTCCTACAACAACAGCTACCATTCAAGCATTGAGATGGCGCCGTTTGAAGCACTTTATGGTAGAAAGTGCAGGTCTCCGATTTGTTGGAGTGAAGTGGGGGATAGACAGATTACGAGTCCGGAGATTATACAAGAAACTACCGAGAAGATCATCCAAATTCAACAACGGTTGAAAACCGCCCAAAGTCGACAAAAGAGCTACGCTGACATTAAAAGAAAAGATATAGAATTTGAAATTGGAGAGATGGTCATGCTTAAAGTTGCACCTTGGAAAGGCGTTGTTCGATTTGGTAAACGAGGGAAATTAAATCCAAGGTATATTGTACCATTCAAGATTATTGATCGTGTCGGACCAGTAGCTTACCGACTTGAGTTACCTCAACAACTCGTGGCTGTACATAACACTTTCCACGTCTCGAATTTGAAGAAATGTTTTGCTAAAGAAGATCTCACTATTCCGTTAGATGAAATCCAAATCAACGAAAAACTCCAATTCATCGAAGAACCCGTCGAAATAATGGATCGTGAGGTTAAAAGACTTAAGCAAAACAAGATACCAATTGTTAAGGTTCGATGGAATGCTCGTAGAGGACCCGAGTTCACCTGGGAGTGTGAAGATCAGATGAAGAAGAAATACCCGCATCTATTTCCAGAAGATTCGTCAACACCTTCAACAGCTTAAAATTTCGGGACGAAATTTATTTAACGGGTAGGTACTGTAGTGACCCGAACTTTTCCATGTTTATATATATTAATTGAGATTGATATTTACATGATTAAATGTTTCCAACATGTTAAGCAATCAAACTTGTTAAGACTTGATTAATTGAAATATGTTTCATATAGACAATTGACCACCCAAGTTGACCGGCGATTCACGAACGTTAAAACTTGTAAAAATTACATGACGATATATATATGGATATACATATGGTTAACATGAGATTATGATAAGTAAGTATCTCCATAAGTATATTAACAATGAGTTATATACATATAAACAAGACTACTAACTTAAGGATTTCGAAACGAGACATATATGTAACGATTATCGTTGTAACGACATTTAAATGTATATATATCATATTAAGATATATTAATATATCATAATATCATGATAATATAATAATTTAACATCTCATTAGATATAATAAACAATGGGTTAACAACATTAATTGAGATCGTTAACTTAAAGGTTTCAAAACAACACTTACATGTAACGACTAACGATGACTTAACGACTCAGTTAAAATGTATATACATGTAGTGTATTTAGATGTATTAAAATACTTTTGGAAGACTTCAAGACATATATCAAAACACTCATACTTAACGAAAATGGTTACAGTTACTTTTCCATTCTTTTCTTTCATCAAGAATTCTAGTCGTATTCTTACCCGTATTATACACAGCTTCAAAACCTACTTACTATGGGTATATACCAATAGGAACTAGCATGGGATTCCACTCTTGATTATGTCATGTATGACTAATCAATTTTAACTTCTACCATGAGCTAGTCAACTAACTAGAACTCCTTTTAACCCCACTCACCACTCACCAATTACCACACATCATTCACTCCATTTCACTTCCAATTCTCTTTCTAATTCTCTCTCAACACACACACACACACTATTATGAACGTATTTTTCCAGTATTTAATCATCATCTTCATCAAAAATCACTTCAATAATCAAGCTATAATCATCATAGGAAGAACACTTCAAAAATCCCTTCAAGTTTACTAATTTACTTCCAAGCTTTCTAATCCATTCCAAGTAATCATCTAAGATCAAGAAACCTTTGTTATATACAGTAGGTTATCTTTCTTATTCAAGGTAATATTCATATTCAAACTTTGATTCAATTTCTATAACTATAAACTATCTTAATTCGAGTAAAAATCTTACTTGAACTTGTTTTTGTGTCATGATCCTACTTCAAGAACTTTCAAGCCATCCAAGATCCTTTGAAGCTAGATCATTTCTTGTCACTTCCAGTAGGTTTACCTACTAAACTTGAGGTAGTAATGATGTTCATAACATCATTCGATTCATAAATATAAAACTATCTTATTCGAAGGTTTAAACTCGTAATCACTAGAACATAGTTTAGTTAATTCTAAACTTGTTCACAAACAAAAGTTAATCCTTCTAACTTGACTTTTAAAATTAACTAAACACATGTTCTATATCTATATTATATGCTAACTTAATGATTTAAAACCTGGAAACACGAAAAATACCGTAAAACCGGATTTACGCCGTCGTAGTAACACCGCGGGCTGTTTTGGGTTAGTTAATTAAAAACTATGATAAACTTTGATTTAAAAGTTGTTATTCTGAGAAAATGATTTTTATTATGAACATGAAACTATATCCAAAAATTATGGTTAAACTCAAAGTGGAAGTATGTTTTCTAAAATGGTCATCTAGACGTCGTTCTTTCGACTGAAATGACTACCTTTACAAAAACGACTTGTAACTTATTTTTCCGACTATAAACCTATACTTTTTCTGTTTAGATTCATAAAATAGAGTTCAATATGAAACCATAGGAATTTGATTCACTCAAAACGGATTTAAAATGAAGAAGTTATGGGTAAAACAAGATTGGATAATTTTTCTCATTTTAGCTACGTGAAAATTGGTAACAAATCTATTCCAACCATAACTTAATCAACTTGTATTGTATATTATGTAATCTTGAGATACCATAGACACGTATACAATGTTTCGACCTATCATGTCGACACATTTATATATATTTCGGAACAACCATAGACACTCTATATGTGAATGTTGGAGTTAGCTATACAGGGTTGAGGTTGATTCCAAAATATATATAGTTTGAGTTGTGATCAATACTGAAATACGTATACACTGGGTCGTGGATTGATTCAAGATAATATTTATCGATTTATTTCTGTACATCTAACTGTTGACAACTAGTTGTAGGTTACTAACGAGGACAGCTGACTTAATAAACTTAAAACATCAATTTATATTAAAAGTGTTGTAAATATATTTTGAACATACTTTAATATATATGTATATATTGTTATAGGTTCGTGAATCAACAGTGGCCAAGTCTTACTTCTCGACAAAAAAAAAAAAAAAATCTGTGAAAGTGAGTTATAGTCCCACTTTTAAAATCTAATATTTTTGGGATGAGAATACATGTAGGTTTTATAAATGATTTACAAAATAGACACAAGTACGTGAAACTACATTCTATGGTTGAATTATCGAAATCGAATATGCCCCTTTTTATTAAGTCTGGTAATCTAAGAATTAGGGAACAGACACCCTAATTGACGCGAATCCTAAAGATAGATCTATTGGGCCTAACAAACCCCATCCAAAGTACCGGATGCTTTAGTACTTCGAAATTTATATCATATCCGAAGGGTGTCCCGAAATGATGGGGATATTCTTATATATGCATCTTGTTAATGTCGGTTACCAAGTGTTCACCATATGAATGATTTTTATCTCTATGTATGGGATGTGTATTGAAATATGAAATCTTGTGGTCTATTGTTACGATTTGATATATATATAGGTTAAACCTATAACTCACCAACATTTTTGTTGACGTTTAAAGCATGTTTATTCTCAGGTGAATATTAAGAGCTTCCGCTATTGCATACTAAAATAAGGACAAGATTTGGAGTCCATGTTTGTATGATATTGTGTAAAAACTGCATTCAAGAAACTGATTTCGATGTAACATATTTGTATTGTAAACCATTATGTAATGGTCGTGTGTAAACATGATATTTTAGATTATCATTATTTGATAATCTACGTAAAGCTTTTTAAACCTTTATTTATGAAATAAAGGTTATGGTTTGTTTTAAAAATGAATGCAGTCTTTAAAAAACGTCTCATATAGAGGTCAAAACCTCGCAACGAAATCAATTAATATGGACCGTTTTTAATCAATAAGAACGGGACATTTCAGAATCATATAAAGATTAAAGTTTAAATTTGGTCGGAAATTCCTGGGTCATCACAGCGTTGGTCTTAGAGAACCAGAAATTTGCATTAGTGTGTCTTATCGAATTCGTTAGGATGCATTAGTGAGTCTGGACTTCGACCGTGTTTACTTGAAAAATGATTGCTAAACATGTTTGTTGGAAACTATATATTATTAACATGTAAATATTATGTGGTATATTAATCTCTTAACGTGTTTGATATTGTGTGATAGATGTCTACCTCTAGTACAAATCCCATCGACTCACCTTATAATAATGAAGAGTTGAATATATTTTGGGAAGATTCACAAATTTCCGAAGAAGAACCGGAAGAAGAGGAACCGGAAGAAGAGATTCCGGAGGAGGAAATAGTAGGAACAATAGAAAAACAGATAAATAAAAGAAAATCATCAATAAATGGACCCAAGTTAAAAATGGTTTGTGGTGCCTCCGCGGATGGAGGAAAAATATTGGAAAAATTACCAATTTTCCGATGAATCGGATCCCGATGATGATTCTGATGATGTTATAGAAATTACCTCGACCCAATTTGAAAAAGTAAAAGAAAATAATAAAGGAAAGGGCATCAAAATAGAGAAACCTGATTCTAACCCCGATGAACTTTATATGTATCGTCAACACCCATATTTCTTAAGTTGTAACAATAACCCGAGAACCTCTAAGCCACCAGGTTTTTCTAAACCATTTGTGAAAATAACGGTTCGTATTAGAGGAACATCATATATCTCTAGAAAATTAGCAAAACGAAACAGGTCCGAAGAGGAAGAAACTAGTGAGTCGGAATAAAGAGTTGTAATCATGAGATGTAAAATATGTAAAATAAGTGTGCTTGTACTTTTCTTGTTGTATGTGAAAATTGCTTGTATTATTTGATAATTATCTTTTACGAATCTAACCCTCGTCTATTTTTACAGTATAAAAACAAAAATGGATGTTACGGATAGACAACCAAAAATTTTAGAAGACCTACCCGGGGACATGATTGATGAAACCTTGTCTAAAGTTGGTCAGAATTCGTCGGCACAATTATTTACGACGAAATTAGTGTGTCGGCACAATTATTTACGACGAAATTAGTGTGTAGAACATTTGATGAACGTTCCAGGCATGCCTTAATTTATAAAAGGCTTTCATTTGAAAGATGGAGTATATCACATTAGGGAGACCGTACGGGGAACCCAAATGTAACTTTACGCTACGGGTTAAGAACCTATTTTGACTCAACATATCCCAACATAGGACTTCGTGAGTTAGAAAGAGCTTCTAACATGAAACATAAAGAAGCATGTTATGCTTACGGGTTAGTGATGTTCGCTTCTCACCAAAGTGAGAAAAAGAACATCGGATTACAACTGTTAAATAAAACATTCCCACGAGTGACGGCTTTAGTAGTTGGGGTGAGAAACAAGGTTTTTAGATTATTACGGGGCTGTTGGGCATTACGAAACCCTCGTCCTTTTGATGACGTTACAACATGCTGCCTAGTCAACGGTCATAATGGTTATTTCCCACAAGACCAAGGATGGGAAGTAGTCTTAGTAAAACCAGAATGCATGACTTGTTTCTGGACTTATAAATTACGTGTTTTTATTGCCGTTGCTGAACGACTTGCGTATTAACTAGGATTGTTGCCACAACTATTTTGTATCAAAGTAATTATGTGCTATATTTCATGCTATATGTATAATAGCGGTATTGTAAGTTTGTAAATTATTGTATAAAGGTTTGAACGAATATTGTTATAATCAGTTTTTCATATAGAATTGTAGTAGTTGAATGGTATATTAGCTACTAAGTATGAACTTAATGGGTAGGTACTACCATAATTAAAACTATAAAACGCTAATATGAAGAAAAAGCTTTTATAAACGAGTTCATATTATGCTACGAAATACTATTGACTACTCTTAATATTCTATATGATTAACTTAATTCTTTTGGACTATTTTTGAAAGAAATGGCACTGACGACTCGTCAGAATTTGAACATGAGCGAGGAAGACTTCCGTGTTTTCATTACAGCAAACATAGCCGCAGTACAAGCTGCAATGCAAAACAACAACAATAACTCTGAATCTAGCAATGCAAATAACGCCACAAGAAATCGTGTAGGATGCTCCTACAAAGAATTCATTGCCTGTAAACCTCTGGAATTCGATGGAACCGAGGGTCCATTCGGATTGAAATGGTGGACCGAAAAGGTCGAATCAGTGTTTGCCATAAGTAAGTGCACTGAAGAAAACAAAGTAAAGTACGTACGCATACTTTCACAGGTGCTGCGTTAACATGGTGGAACACCTATCTCGAGCAGGTGGGACAAGATACTGCTTACGCACTACCGTGGTCAGCATTCAAACATCTGATGACTGAGCAGTATCATTCCAGAAGCGAGGTCAATAAGCTAAAAGTTGAGCTTAAGGGATTACAAACACAAGGATTCGATATTGAAATGTCCCGTTGTCATAACCCGACCTTAACCATAAGGACGAATACAATAATATATGATTTCATCGCGAGGTATTGACCTCTATATGCGACATTTTTCAAAAACTGCATTCGTTTTTACAATACAAACCATAGCTTTTATTACAAATACAAGGTTTAAACAACTTAATAATGATTATCGTTTAGCGATAATCTTAGACTTACAAACTTTACATGTGATAATAACAATACGACCTCCAACATATTTTACATTACAAATCCTCCAATATGCAGTTTTATTTTTGACACAAATATGCATACTCAAGATCTTGCTTAAATTCAACATGTTGCAGCGGAAGCTTTTAGTTATCACCTGAGAATAAACATGCTTAAAACATCAACATAAAGTTGGTGAGATATAGGTTTAATGCCGGCAGCGTTATAAATATAGACCACAAGATTTCATATATAAAAGTTTTAATAAAAATATTCTAAGTTGTTGAGCACTTGATAACCATACTTAACATTTAATCAATGTCGCATATTCCCTTTATTATGAAATCTTACTACACCGTACCAAGTGTAGTCACCGAAACGAAGTACTGTGCAACCGTTAAATATTGGTCGTCCAGTCCGGTTGGGGTTGTCAGGCCCGATAGATCTATCAACAGGATTCGCGTTTACAATACCTCATGTAAATAATAGTTACCAAGTTACAGGGAAGTATGCCAGTGGTACAACTCAACGTAGAATATATATTTTTAATCACTTGTGTCCATAATGTAAATCATAAAATGCATGTATTCTCATCCCGAAATATTTAGAGTTTAAAAGTGGGACTATATACTCACTTTTGCCTTGAAGGTATTTATCACGACTTGGTCTCCGATTGATATCACAAACCTAACCATATATATATAATATATCAACATATTTTCTTTTCAAGTAATCGTTACATATATACATATATATACTTTTAATACTTTTAATATTTTCTTAGTCCGTAGTTAGCAGTCCGATGTTAGTGGTCCACAATTAGTTGCTTAAATAAAATAAATAAAGACCCCATCGTATTCGTATTGATCAGAATTAATCTTGACCCATGGTACCATGTTGTCAAAAGACGTGTTGCGTACATAAAGTACCGTGTTGTCAATGACGTGTTGCGTACAATCATGAGGTCTTATGATTAATCTTCTCGTGTTGTTTACGGGTGGTCCTGAAATATATAAAATCAAATCATAAGTAAATATATATTAAATATTATGTTAATTAGCTAAGATATGATTAATTCGATTTTGTCATAATATGATATATTACAGGTCTTGAAGTGTTTTTAAAAATCAAATTAGAAGGATCTATTTAGTTTGCGAACAAGTTTGAAATCACTCAAACTATGTTCTTGTTGTTAAAATTTCACAACACAAAATAAGATAGCTATATAAATATGAATCGAATAAGGTTATGAATAAGGTTACTACCTCAAGTTACTTGGACAAAGCTACTGGAAAAGGTAAGAAAAATCTTGGAATCAAAAGAGTGGTGGAGTGGGATTGAAAGATTGGAAGTAATCTCCTTGAAATCGGATGACTATATTGATACGTTCTTGAGTAGGTAAATGAAGAGAGATTAGGGAGTGAATTAAGTTGAAAGAAAATTGGAAATGAAATTGTATGTGTGTGTGTGCAAAATAGCATGATTATGGGATGGATATATAGGAGATTTAGTTTGTTTTCTTGCACAACAGTCACACATGAGGTTAAATGGCTGGTTCCCACATGTAACATCATGTCTAGTGGCTGATAATTGAAGTTTATTGTTGGTATATACCAATAGTAAATACGTATAGAAGCTGGGTATGATACGGTTACATATACCCTAGATATACTTGTAGAAATTTTGAGGAATCGGAACGAGAATTCTAATATGGACGGGTTTATAACTGTAAAAGAGGCTCAAAACTGGGCTTTTATTTTTGGGTCAAACCTGCCCCTTGGACCCCGCCAGGGGTTGCCACCCCTTGGACCCCGCTTATCGGGGGCGCTACACTTCCTTCCATACAGTGCTTCGAATGGTGCAGCTTCCTTCCAATAGATAGGGGATCTACACTTCCTTCCATACAGTGCTTCGAATGGTGCAGCTTTAATGCTCGCATGATAACTATTATTATACGAGAATTCTGCTAATGGTAGATATTTATCCCATCCATTTCCAAAATCGACCCCAGCCAGGGGCTCTGCCCCTTGGACCCCGCCAGGGGTTGCCACCCCTTGGACCCCGCTTATCGGGGGCGCTGCCCCCGAACCCCCGTCATAATCAAGATAAGTTCAAACAAGTGCGCACTCCACATAATCGTAAGTATATATGTCAAAGAACGTTACATATAGTTATCGTTTTGAAAACTTAAGTTAGTGGTCTCAAAGTATACTTATAACTCATTGTTGTTAGTTCACAATGAAATGTTAAACCATCCTTAAATCATGTTAAATATGTATAGATATGTACATATACATAATCGTATAATTATCGTGTGTTATATAGTTCGTGATATCATTGGTCAAATTGGACGGTCAAACGTTGTGTGAAACTCTTTTCAAAAACATAAGTCTCAACAGTTTGGATTGCTTATCATGTTGGTAAAGTTTATTTTATGTAAATATTAATCTCATAAGTATAAAACGATCGGAAAAATCCGGGTCGTTACAGTACCTACCCGTTAAATAAATTTCGTCCCGAAATTTTAAAGTTGTACCTATTTTGCGTTGTCGGGAAAAAAATGTGGGTACTTTTGTTTCATCTGATCCTCTCGTTCCCAAGTAAACTCGGGACCTCTTCGAGCATTCCAACGAACCTTAACGATTGGTATGTTGCTCTGCTTGAGCCGTTTAACTTCACGGTCCATGATTTCGACTGGTTCTTCTATGAATTGTAGTTTCTCATCGACTAGGATTTCTTCAAGAGGAATGGTGAGATCTTCCTTTGCAAGACATTTCTTGAGGTTTGAGACGTGAAATGAATTATGTACTCCGGTGAGTTGTTGTGGTAACTCGAGTCGATAAGCTACCGGTCCGATGTGTTCGATGATCTTGAACGGGCCTACATACGTTGGGTTCAGTTTACCCCTTTTTCCAAAACGTATTACACCTTTCCAAGGTGACACCTTTAGCATAACCATGTCACCGATATGAAACTCTAATGGTTTCCTTCGGACATCCGCGTAGCTCTTTTGGCGACTACGGACTGTTTTCAATCTCTCCTTGATTTGCACTATCTTCTCAGTAGTTTCATGGATGATCTCGGGACCAGTTAATTGTCGATCTCCTACTTCATTCCAACAGATAAAGGATCTACACTTCCTTCCATACAGTGCTTCGAATGGTGCAGCTTTAATGCTCGCATGATAACTATAATTATACAAGAATTCTGCTAATGGTAGATATTTATCCCATCCATTTCCAAAATCGATCACACATGCCCTGAGCATGTATTCAAGAGTCTGAATTGTTCTTTCACTCTGCCCGTCAGTTTGCGGATGGTATGCGGTGCTCATATCCAAACGGGTTCCCAGGGCCTCCTGTAGTGATTGCCAAAACTTTGATGTAAATCTACTATCACGATCAGATATAATTGAAATAGGTATTCCATGCATTGAAACAATTTCCTTTATGTATAATCGTAATAGTTTTTCCATTCTATCCGTTTCCTTTATAGGCAAGAAATGTGCAGATTTGGTGAGACGATCAACTATTACCCAAATGGTGTCATAACCCTAGGCAGTCTTAGGTAACTTTGTGATGAAATCCATGGTAATACCATCCCATTTCCATTCTGGGATTTCTGGTTGTTGAAGTAACCCTGACGGCTTCTGGTGTTCTGCTTTTACTTTGGAACAAGTTAAACATTCCCCAATATATGTTGCAACATCTGTCTTTAAATTAGGCCACCAATAATGCATCTTAAGATCTTGATACATCTTTCCAACTCCAGGATGTATCGAGTATCTTGTCTTATGTGCCTCATTCAATATCAACTTCCTTAATCCACCCAACTTCGGTACCCAAATACGGTTTGCAAAATATAGAATTCTGTCTTCCCGCATAACGAGTTGCTTCTCATACTTCTTCATTATTTCATTTCCTATGTTTTCTTTAGTAAGAGCTTCTCGTTGAGCCTCTTTGATTTGTGAGTTGAGATTCATGCGAATTTTTATGTTCATTGCTCGTACTCGAATTGGTTCCCGTTCCTTTCTGCTTAGAGCGTCGGCCACTACATTCGCTTTCCCGGGATGATAGCGAATCTCACAATCATAGTCGTTTATCAGCTCGACCCACCTACGTTGCCTCATGTTCAGCTGTTTCTGATCAAAAATATGTTGAAGGCTTTTATGATCAGTAAACACAGTGCATTTAACCCCATATAAATAGTGTCTCCATATCTTCAATGCAAACACTACTGCTCCCAATTCTAAATCATGCGTCGTATAATTCTGCTCGTGAATCTTCAATTGTCGGGATGCGTATGCTATAACTTTCTTCCGTTGCATAAGGACGCAACCAAAACCTTGTCGCGAAGCGTCACAATATATCTCGAAATCATCGTTCCCTTCAGGTAATGATAAAATAGGTGCTTTAGTCAACTTCTTCTTCAGTAATTGAAATGCACTCTCTTGCTCAGAAGTCCATTCGTACTTCTTCCCTTTTTGCGTTAACGCTGTTAATGGTTTAGTTATTCGGGAAAAATCTTGAATAAACCTTCTATAATAACCAGCTAAACCCAAAAATTGGCGTATCTGCGTTGGTGTCTTAGGAGTCTCCCATTTTTCAATGGCATCAATTTTAGCTGGATCAACCTGAATTCCTTTGCTACTAACAACGTGGCCAAGAAATTGCACTTCTTTAAACCAAAATGCACACTTAGAAAATTTGGCGTATAACTGTTCTTTTCTTAACAATTCTAATACCAACCTTAAATGTTGCTCATGCTCTTGCTCACTCTTGGAATAGATAAGAATATCGTCAATGAAAACGATAACAAACTTATCTAAATACGGACTACAAACTCGATTCATGAGGTCCATGAATACAGCTGGCGCATTAGTCAACCCAAACGGCATGACCAAAAATTCATAATGACCGTAGCATGTCTGAAAAGCAGTTTTCGGAATATCTTCTTCTTTGACACGTAATTGATGATAGCCCGATCTTAAGTCGATTTTCGAGTACACACATGATCCTTGCAATTGATCAAATAAGTCATCAATTCTCGGTAGTGGATACCGATTCTTGATAGTTAACTTATTTAATTCACGATAATCTATACACATTCGGAAAGATCCATCTTTTTTCTTGACGAAAAAAATCGGAGCTCCCCACGGTGAAGTGCTCGGTCGAATGAAACCACGGTCCAGTTGAAAGGACCCGTTCATATACATTATAAACGATTCACAATAGTTGATTACATCGCGAGGTATTTGACCTCTATATGATACATTTTACAAACATTGCATTCGTTTTTAAAAGACAAACTTTCTTTACAACGAAAGTTGATGGCATGCACACCATTTCATAATACATCCAACTATAATTATCTTAATAATAATCTTGATGAACTCAATGACTCGAATGCAACGTCTTTCAAAATATGCCATGAATGACTCCAAGTAATATCCTTAAAATGAGCTAATGCACAGCGGAAGATTTCTTTAATACCTGAGAATAAACATGCTTTAAAGTGTCAACCAAAAGGTTGGTGAGTTCATAGGTTTATCATAACAATCATTTCAATATATTAATAGACCACAAGATTTCCGTTTATAAATATATGTACACTCGCAAGTGTATAAAAGTATTCTATAAGTTGTAGGCACCCGGTAACAAGCCTTAACGTTCATGTTTTACCCTCTGAAGTACACCAGATCAGGTGTGTTTAAAATAACCTCGAAGTACTAAAGCATCCCATAGTCAGGATGGGGTTTGTCATGCCCAATAGATCTATCTTTAGGATTCGCGCCTACCGTACATAGACAAGTAGTTTAATGTTACCAAGCTAAGGGTATATTTCTGGTTTAAACCCACGTAGAATTAGTTTTAGTACTTGTGCCTATTTCGTAAAACATTTATAAAAACAACGCATGTATTCTCAGTCCCAAAAATATATATAAAAGGGAGCAAATGAAACTCACAATACTGTATTTCGTAGTAAAAATACATATAACATCATTTAACAAGTGCAAGGTTGGCCTCGGATTCACGAACGTATCAATATTGAGATTCAATATTGCAAAAAAGTACGTAGACGCAACGGAGATGATAAACACTAGATTGACCTCACGAGCATACCCATGAACCATACCCATCACCTCCATAGCTATAACCCATAATTTCCTTAGCTTCGACTCATTCAAAAAACTATTTTGAAATCACTCGGACAGTACTCCGTCGTAATATTTTATGTATACTAATAATATCTTGAAATAATACAGAGCAAATATATATATATATATATATATATATATATATATATATATATATATATATATATATATATATATATATATATATATATATATATATATATATATATATATATATATATCTATAAATAGATTGAGAGAGTTTAGAGAAATATATTTTCAAGTTTCTATGAAAAAAATGAAACCTATTGAATTCTATTTATAATAGATTTTTGAATTATTAAAGTGAATTATTAAAGTATGAATTATTAAAGTGAATTATTAAAGTATGAATTATTAAAGTGAATTATTAAAGTATAAATTATTAAAGTGAATTATTAAAGTGAATTATTAAAGTTAAAGTAAAGTAAAAGTAAAGTAAAGGTAAAGTTAAAGTATAGTAAAAGTATAAAAACTATGTATGTATGATACGCGTATAAATATATATAATATTAATTTAAATCGTTATATATATTTAATGAAATAAAATATAAATATCGTTATATTTATTATACTGGTTAAGTAATGAGTTGTCAAAAATGATTCTAGATATTTATAAAAGTTATATACGTTTTAATAATAAAGTTCTTTTTAAACTGAAAACGTCTTTGTACGTTTGAAAATAGATTAATAGAATATTATGGAAACCAATTCTCCACTAACTTTTGTCTAACTTTTTTTAAATGACACTTTTTGTTTTTATTTATAAATAGCTTTACAAATTATTCTGAATATCGTTAAGAGGAATAGATTTTCTCAAATCATAGTGGACCTCTCAACAGAGACTTGTAATCATAATTCAATGTTTCTGATAATTCAATCATTTAATATATTTTTTTAATTTCGTTGAAAATCATATTGAAACAAATACGTTCGTGTAAAGTATTATACGTTTAATACTTTATTAATATTCTCAAGTTATAATATATATATTATACATATCTATTTATATATAACGGTTCGTGAATCGTCGAAATTGTTATAATAAATGTATGAACACAGTTTAAAATTCTTGAGATTTAACTTAACAAACTTTGCTTATCGTGTCGGAATAATATAAAGATTAAAGTTTAAATTTGGTCGGAAATTTCTGGGTCATCACAGTACCTACCCGTTAAAGAAATTTCGTCCCCGAAATTTGATAGAGGTCGTCATGACTAACAATGAGAATGTTATTATAACGATTATAGAGTTTTATCATGTTCAAGAAGAATGGATAAAATAATTCGATTACTCGAAGCGTGTGAGTGAAGTTATCGTAAATGAATGAAATAAGATAATAGTGATTCGTCGTATCTTTTGACGTCATCACGATTGATCTCCGAAAAGAAAATCTTCGTAATCTATATTGTATTTGATTATTCGGCGATTAAGGAAATTATGATCCTCTACGAATTAATGCGATAATCCATTTTGATTTCTCTGTCGGATATTTCACTATAAATCCACCTCATTTGTTTTCTTACAACTCACACTTTCTCAACTCATATTTTAAAGGATTTGTCAATATGCTTCATCCAGTGCTGATTCTTGATATACTCCTCACTTTCATATCTATCGCTCTTCTTTTTCATCTGCCTCCGGAAGAATCTATTTACTTCTACTATACTCTTGGTTTTATAGTGTTTTTAGTTCTTCCGTGTCTTTATATTGCTATATGCATTGATATATACGGTTTGTGATTTCTGGGTTGTTGTTGGGTTTTATATCTTCCCTTATATTTCAAAGTCCTTGCTTCTTCTATAATCATTGTCATCCACAGTTAATGCTCTCTTCTATTTGCTATGATTTATACTCCCATTTCTAGTTCAGAGCTTTGTCCTTTCGTTTCTTCTTCTTGCGATTAAGCACCGCTTGTAATGGTCCAGATTTAGCAGATATAAATTTCGGATGAACATTGTTAATGTTCTAGGAAGGAAATTGTAATGGCACGATCTTGACTTGTCAACTTACCAGAATACCTCGAAAAAGGCCTAATCATCAAGAAATATTTTCTTGATATTTAGAGATCAAAGAGAATACAAGATTCGTGTAACATAGCACATGATGATGTTATGATCTGTGAATCATCATGTTCCATTTAGAAACTCAGCATGAATTACTGTAATATAATCACGTTGATCAAGTGTCATTATATTATACTAAGTTATGCTTCAGCTCCCAACACTTCTTCAAGAATATTCCTATTTTAAACTCGAATGTTTCAGAATTTAGAAACTAAAATAGTTTCTTATATGATATAATACAGATAGCGCGAACAGGTAAATGATTTCAGATAAGAATAATTATAAAAATATCTTCAGAAGTATGGATGATATTTTTAATGAAAGATACGATGATATCTTAGAATGTCTAATATCAGAGGATGATGAAGGATATTGTCAGCAAGGGTTTAGAGTCAGGAGCAAGGTATTCGTTAATGACTTCAGTAAGTACTGAATCATTTGGATTCTTTGAAGGCAGGTTCAGCCTTTGTGATTTGTCCACAGCCTCCTTCATACTTTGCTCAATCCTTTTTCTAGTTCCAAAGCTTCTCTTTTTCTAAGCTTTACCAATATACTATCCATCCAACTTTTTACTGTTAAGGTCGTTTACAGTTTTTGCTGCTTCATCAGCATATTTCAAAATTTCGAGAACTGGTTCGCAGTTTCGGGTGTTTTTCAGAAATTTCTCATTCAAAGAATGTAAGTCTTGGAGGTAGACGTTGTGTGTATATGTAATTGTTGATGTAGACATGCTGCGAGGTTTCAAAATACTGATTGCTAATTCTCAATAATTGGTATGGCAATTCTTGTTATAAGGTACGAATGAGTATATGATAGGGTTTCGATAATTATAATGATTTTTTTTTTTGGAAAGTCAAAGATCAGTGAAGTTGTTGGTAAGTTTATTGCTAATGTGGTGAATATAAACGATTCCCCGATAACGTTGGCGAAAGGGCAACGTATCTATCGAGGTTATAATAAGACTGTTTTGATTGAGAAGTCGAAGTTGACTTGCTGGAGCTGTGACAAAACTGTCTATTTTGAAACGAAATTGAAAAGTTATTTTAGCTAGTAAATGCCAAAGGGTCTAACACGGATACGTGTCGAACTATGACTTGGGTTTTGAGAGTTTTTCAGGTGTATAACTGTGGGTAACATGTGGTTGGATTATCATCTCGATTGTTCCTTAGTTGAAGTGTCTTTAGGAATTTCGAAAGGTTTGAGCACATATTGTAATCGTTAATACATATGATGTTCTAACACAGTTTTGAAGTCAAAGTATAGCTTTGAAAGATATAGGAATCTAAGAGTGATGATACTGGTTATATTTCGAATTGAATTATGCGATTTCAAAATCAGAATATGTAATTGAATTTGAATGAGTATGATTGTTTTGATTTATATGAAATAATGGATATTGTTGTGAAAGTAGGGAGTATAGTTGATGATTACTGAATCAGTTTCGAAAAATGTAATATATTAATTGTGAATTTATATATCTCTCGGGTATTACCTACCCGTTAAAAAAAATTTCACAATTAATATTTTGTACAAAAGAAGTTTATTACAGTCTTTATGAAAATATATGTGTATATTTTCTTTAGATGTAATATAGATTTAATGAGTTAATATTAAATTAAACTCATTTGTTTTATGGTTGGAACTAGAATTGAGTAATCCCTAAAACTTTATAAATTGCATAAGTATTTCTTCAATAATATTGAAATTATGAATCATTACTTTGTTATTTGTTAGTTTTCGTGAAATTCTTGTGAACTTCGCAAGGTACGAATGATGTTATTTGAAAAGTTTCGAGTACATCGATGATGAAAGTGTAAAATCAAACATATATTCGAATAATACACTTGATTTATTATGAATTGGATTTTTATTGAATTGAGACAGAGATTGTAATTAACGATGGTTAAGTTGCGGACGAAGGACGTACATCATTGCATATTTGTAATATGAATTAACTGAGTAGTTAAGATTCACACATAATAGCTTAGTACGGGAAGATTTATTATGGTTTAAAAATTTATACATATAAAATATACATATAAATCTTTCGATTGGAAATGAGTTAATACTTCATAACTCGTTGATACAATATATTTGTTGTTGATTCGTAATGATGTCCACAATGATTCTTGAACTGACAGAGTTTGTGATGTTACAGGTGCTGTTGATTCTGACGATACTGACGGCACTGACTGTGTTGATGATGCTATGGTCCTGTTGATGCTGTTGGTAAAACAATTCTAGCTTGTAAATCGTACACCATTTTCGATCAAAGTTTCTACTCTACCATCTCTGTTCACTTATCCGATTTACGGTCATAATTAAATAATCTCTAAGATTTTGGAGATTACATAACTGCCGCAGAGATATCTCTTCAATGAAGTTTATGAATTAATACTTCATCGTTTGTTGTTGTTGATATTCTTGGATATTTACAGGGCGTATGACGTTGATGTTTGAGATACAAATTGTGATGTTGCGGTGTGAGATGTGGATGTTGTTGTTGGTGGTGGTGATGGTACTGTTGGTGTTGCTGATGGTAGTACTGTTTATGCTGCTGGTGCTGCTGCTGGTGTTTGTAACCTTTGCACCATATTCTCCAAAGCCACTACCCGAGCGCGAAGCTCGTTGACTTCTTCTATTACACCGGGGTGATTGTCGGTTCGAACGAGTGGATAAATAAAATCTAGAATTTGGTGTAGTATGTAATCGTGACGAGATACTCTAGAAATAAGAGAGAAAATAGTGTTTCGGATAGGTTCGCCGGTAAGTGCTTCAGGTTCTTCGCCAAGAGGGCAATGTGGTGGATGGAAGGGATCACCTTCTTCTTGTCTCCAATAATTAAGGAGGCTACGAACCCATCCCCAATTCATCCAGAATAGATGATGACTATTTGGTTGATCCATTCCGGTCACACTGCTTTCGGAACTTGAGTGGGATTCCATTTCGGAATCCGAGGGACTTGAACTAATGAAGAATTCCATTTCGTACGATTGAATAAAGAATTTTTCGATATGAAATGATTTTCTGGCTATCGGGTGGTATTCTAATTATATAGAGCAAAAGGTTTTGTAGATTACGGAGGAATTTACGGAATATGTCAGGCAAAGTTTACAGTAACAGATACGCTAAGATATGAATTAGCAGATACGCTAAGATATGAATTTTGTCTATACACTATTCATGCAATCAATGCAATAAGATGTGTCTAGACTAAGAATGATAAGCAGGTAATTTCTGACAAAAATGATGAGCAAAACTTTTGACATGCAGACTCGGTCGAAGTCCAGACTCACTAATGTATCCTAACGACTATCAGTTAGACACACTAATGCAGACCTGGTTCGCTAAGACCACCGCTCTGATACCAACTGAAAGGACCCGTTCATATACATTATAAACGATTCACAATAGTTGATTACATCGCGAGGTATTTGACCTCTATATGATACATTTTACAAACATTGTATTCGTTTTTAAAAGACAAACTTTCTTTACAACGAAAGTTGATGGCATGCACACCATTTCATAATACATCCAACTATAATTATCTTAATAATAATCTTGATGAACTCAATGACTCGAATGCAACGTCTTTCAAAATATGCCATGAATGACTCCAAGTAATATCCTTAAAATGAGCTAATGCACAGCGGAAGATTTCTTTAATACCTGAGAATAAACATGCTTTAAAGTGTCAACCAAAAGGTTGGTGAGTTCATAGGTTTATCATAACAATCATTTCAATATATTAATAGACCACAAGATTTCCGTTTATAAATATATGTACACTCGCAAGTGTATAAAAGTATTCTATAAGTTGTAGGCACCCGGTAACAAGCCTTAACGTTCATGTTTTACCCTCTGAAGTACACCAGATCAGGTGTGTTTAAAATAACCTCGAAGTACTAAAGCATCCCATAGTCAGGATGGGGTTTGTCATGCCCAATAGATCTATCTTTAGGATTCGCGCCTACCGTACATAGAAAAGTAGTTTAATGTTACCAAGCTAAGGGTATATTTCTGGTTTAAACCCACGTAGAATTAGTTTTAGTACTTGTGCCTATTTCGTAAAACATTTATAAAAACAACGCATGTATTCTCAGTCCCAAAAATATATATAAAAGGGAGCAAATGAAACTCACAATACTGTATTTCGTAGTAAAAATACATATAACATCATTTAACAAGTGCAAGGTTGGCCTCGGATTCACGAACGTATCAATATTGAGATTCAATATTGCAGAAAAGTACGTAGACGCAACGGAGATGATAAACACTAGATTGACCTCACGAGCATACCCATGAACCATACCCATCACCTCCATAGCTATAACCCATAATTTCCTTAGCTTCGACTCATTCAAAAAACTATTTTGAAATCACTCGGACAGTACTCCGTCGTAATATTTTATGTATACTAATAATATCTTGAAATAATACAGAGCAAATTTATATATATATATATATATATATATAAATCGATTGAGAGAGTTTAGAGAAATATATTTTCAAGTTTCTATGAAAATAATGAAACCTATTGAATTCTATTTATAATAGATTTTTGAATTATTAAAGTGAATTATTAAAGTATGAATTATTAAAGTGAATTATTAAAGTATGAATTATTAAAGTGAATTATTAAAGTATGAATTATTAAAGTGAATTATTAAAGTGAATTATTAAAGTTAAAGTAAAGTAAAAGTAAAGTAAAGGTAAAGTTAAAGTATAGTAAAAGTATAAAAACTATGTATGTATGATACGCGTATAAATATATATAATATTAATTTAAATCGTTATATATATTTAATGAAATAAAATATAAATATCGTTATATTTATTATACTGGTTAAGTAATGAGTTGTCAAAAATGATTCTAGATATTTATAAAAGTTATATACGTTTTAATAATAAAGTTCTTTTTAAACTGAAAACGTCTTTGTACGTTTGAAAATAGATTAATAGAATATTATGGAAACCAATTCTCCACTAACTTTTGTCTAACTTTTTTTAAATGACACTTTTTGTTTTTATTTATAAATAGCTTTACAAATTATTCTGAATATCGTTAAGAGGAATAGATTTTCTCAAATCATAGTGGACCTCTCAACAGAGACTTGTAATCATAATTCAATGTTTCTGATAATTCAATCATTTAATATATTTTTTTAATTTCGTTGAAAATCATATTGAAACAAATACGTTCGTGTAAAGTATTATACGTTTAATACTTTATTAATATTCTCAAGTTATAATATATATATTATACATATCTATTTATATATAACGGTTCGTGAATCGTCGAAATTTGGTCGAGGTTATAATAAATGTATGAACACAGTTTAAAATTCTTGAGATTTAACTTAACAAACTTTGCTTATCGTGTCGGAATAATATAAAGATTAAAGTTTAAATTTGGTCGGAAATTTCTGGGTCGTCACACCAGTAATTCTTGTAACTGGCTTTGTAACTCTTTCATCTCAGATGGTGCAAGTCTATATGGAGCACGAGCCACTGGTGCAGCTCCTGGTACTAGATCTATTTGAAATTCTACAGATCTAAATGGAGGTAATCCCGGCAACTCTTCCGGAAATACTTCAGGAAAATCTCTTGCCACAGGCACGTCGTTGATGCTCTTCACTTTTTCCTTCGTTTCGACTTTATTAACATGTGCTAGGATAGCATAGCACCCTTTCTTCAAGCACTTTTGAGCTTTCAAACAACTAATGAGTTTTAGCTTTGAGTTGCCCTTCTCTCCATAAATCATTAATGGCGTTCTATCCTTACGAGGAATGCGAATTGCCTTCTTGGCGCACACAACTTCAGCTCCTATTTTGGACATCCAGTCCATGCCGACTATTACATAAAAACTTCCTAATTCTACGGGTATCAAATCAATCTTAAATGTTTCTCCGGATAAATTTATTTTACAATCACGGCAAATTTTATCGGCTTTAATTAGTTTACCATTAGCTAACTCAATCATGTACTTAGCATCTAGAGGTAATAATGAACAATTCAATTTAGCGTGAAAGTCTCTACACACGTAACTTCTATCGGCACCAGTATCAAATATAATAGATGCGGATAAGTTATTAATGGTAAACGTACCCGTAACAAGCTCCGGGTCTTCATACGCCTCTCTAGCATTAATAACAAATGCTCTTCCACGTGCAGATCCGTTATTCTTCTCTGGATTCGGGCACTGACTCTTATAATGACCCTGTTTCCCACACCCATAACAAGTAACAGTGGCCAAGGCAGTTCTATTTGCATTGGTGGCAGGAGTCTTGGTACCGTTTGTATTTGTAGCGGGAACCCTACAATCTTCAGCAAGATGACCTTTTCGATTACAATTATTGCACACCACATTACAATAACCAGAGTGATGTTTGTGGCATCTGTTACATAAAGGATTTCGTCCCTTGTAACCTGAGTTCGAACTGCTACCCGCACCTTGCGTGGTTTCTTGTTTCTTGTTGGATTGTTGATGATTACCTTCCCACTTTCTTTTATTTTCCGATGTCTTGACATCGGTGTTCTTATCCAGAATAATCTGGTCCATCAACTCGTTCGCCATGGTGATAGCTTCGTGAATAGTCCTGGGTTTGGATGCTGTAACATTTGCCTTGACCTTTTTAGGCAACCCGTCTTTGTACAGTTCAATCTTCCGTTCTTCAGTTGGTGCCAATTCGGGACATAGCAAAGCTAATTCCATGAATCACTGATTGTAGTTGGTGAGTTCAGTACCAACAACTTTCAGGCTTCATAATTCAGCTTCCAACTTCCTAACCTCGTTTCTTGGACAATATTCGTTGATTAGCATTGTTTTGAATTCTTCCCAAGGAGTATCATAAGCTACATCTCCTCCTACGGCCTTCACATAGTTTTTCCACCACGTGAGTGCACTATCTTGTAGGGTGCACGATGCATACTTGGTCATGTCCTTCTCAATACAACCACTGATTTTAAATACAGACTCAATCTTTTCGATCCACCGGGTTAAACCAACCGGTCCTTCTGTTCCACTGAATGATGAGGGCTTGCAACCTTGAAAAGTTTTGTAAGTGCACCCCACACGAGGATTTGGGTTAACTGCAGCACCTCTTGCATCCTCAACCCATAACATTCTGTCGTTCACTCGCTGATTGATGAGTTCCTGGATTTCTTGTTCCGTCATTCGGTTCAATTGCGCCATAATCTTCAACAAGAATGAAAAAAAAAATAATTATTCACATGGAATATTATAGATGTAGTATGTATTTACAGTACATCGTAGCTTATTAATAATATGAACCAGTTATTATTATAAAAGCCTTTTCTTCTTATTAGCGTTTTATAATTATATCTAGGGTAGTACCTACCCGTTAAAGTTCATACTTAATAGCTTAGTACGAAAATCAATTACTACCACCCAAATAATACTTAACCATGGAAAATTATTGCATTTCACACTTCACTATTTTACATATGCTTATCATACATCAAACATTAAGCAAACCACACTAGTAATATTATACAAAACATTATATGATCCCATGGTTTAAAACAACAGTGCATCATTTAACCCAAAGCGTTTGTGTTCAAAGAAATCTCTTAAAGGTTATCCTGGTTGTCTCCCTGCGTTTTGGCTGAGGAACTGAAGAACTGGATGTCGGGATAGAACTAATAGGAATAGCGGGAATAGGTGTGGAAGTATCTGGTGGAGTTGGTGCGACAACATTCTCTCTAGACTCGGGATTTAGATTTTCCATTTCAGTAGCCTTTCGTTTCTTTCCTCGTTCGAACTTGTCTTTCATAATTTCCTGTATTTCTTCCTCCTCAGGATCACTTTCTGGTTCCTCTTCAATTGATTCATCCGGAACTTGTGAGTCTTCCCCAAAGGTGTCGTTTTCATCATCGGATAGGTTAATGACTGGAACACCATCTGAAGATTCTGGTTCGGAGTCGCTGAATGTGATAATAAGTTCTAAGCCAGACATCTATCACATAACAACTAGCACGTTAATACCACATAATATTTACATATTAATTTTTAACCAACAAGGATAAGCAATAGTTTTCGAAATCAAACACGGTCAAAGTCCAGACTCACTAATGCATCCTAACAAACTCGATAAGACACACTAATGCAAATTTTCTGGTTCTCTAAGACCAACGCTCTGATACCACATGTCATAACCCGACCTTAACCATAAGGACGAATACAATGACATATGATTTCATCGCGAGGTATTGACCTCTATATGCGACATTTTTCAAAAACTGCATTCGTTTTTACAATACAAACCATAGCTTTTATTACAAATACAAGGTTTAAACAACTTAATAATGATTATCGTTTAGCGATAATCTTAGACTTACAAAATTTACATGTGATAATAACAATACGACCTCCAACATATTTTACATTACAAATCCTCCGTTTTGCAGTTTTATTTTTGACACAAATATGCATACTCAAGATCTTGCTTAAATTCAACATGTTGCAGCGGAAGCTTTTAGTTATCACCTGAGAATAAACATGCTTAAAACATCAACATAAAGTTGGTGAGATATAGGTTTAATGCCGGTAGCGTTATAAATATAGACCACAAGATTTCATATATAAACGTTTTAATAAAAATATTCTAAGTTGTTGAGCACTTGATAACCATACTTAACATTTAATCAACGTCGCATATTCCCTTTATTATGAAATCTTACTACACCGTACCAAGTGTAGTCACCAAAACGAAGTACTGTGCAACCATTAAATACTGGTCATCCAGTCCGGTTGGGGTTGTCAGGCCCGATAGATCTATCAACAGGATTCGCGTTTACAATACCTCATGTAAATAATAGTTACCAAGTTACAGGGAAGTATGCTAGTGGTACAACTCAACATAGAATATATATTTTTAATCACTTGTGTCCATAATGTAAATCATAAAATGCATGTATTCTCATCCCGAAATATTTAGAGTTTAAAAGTGGGACTATATACTCACTTTTGCCTTGAAGGTATTTATCACGACTTGGTCTCCGATTGATATCACAAACCTAACCATATATATAATATATCAACATATTTTCTTTTCAAGTAATCGTTACATATATACATATATATACTTTTAAAACTTTTAATATTTTCTTAGTCCGTAGTTAGCAGTCCGATGTTAGTGGTCCACAATTAGTTGCTTAAATAAAATAAATAAAGGCCCCATCGTATTCGTATTGATCAGAATTAATCTTGACCCATGGTACCATGTTGTCAAATGACGTGTTGCATACATAAAGTACCGTGTTGTCAATGACGTGTTGCGTACAATCATGAGGTCTTGTGATTAATCTTCTCGTGTTGTTTACGGGTGGTCCTGAAATATATAAAATCAAATCATAAGTAAATATATATTAAATATTATGTTAATTAGCTAAGATATGATTAATTCGATTTTGTCATAATATGATATATTACAGGTCTTGAAGTGTTTTTAAAAATCAAATTAGAAGGATCTATTTAGTTTGCGAACAAGTTTGAAATCACTCAAACTATGTTCTTGTTGTTAAAATTTTACAACACAAAATAAGATAGCTATATAAATATGAATCGAATAAGGTTATGAATAAGGTTACTACCTCAAGTTACTTGGACAAAGCTACTGGAAAAGGTAAGAAAAATCTTGGAATCAAAAGAGTGGTGGAGTGGGATTGAAAGATTGGAAGTAATCTCCTTGAAATCGGATGACTATATTGATACGTTCTTGAGTAGGTAAATGAAGAGAGATTAGGGAGTGAATTAACTTGAAAGAAAATTGGAAATGAAATTGTATGTGTGTGCGTGCAAAATAGCATGATTATGGGATGGATATATAGGAGATTTAGTTTGTTTTCTTGCACAACAGTCACACATGAGGTTAAATGGCTGGTTCCCACATGTAACATCATGTCTAGTGGCTGATAATTGAAGTTTATTGTTGGTATATACCAATAGTAAATACGTATAGAAGCTGGGTATGATACGGTTACATATACCCTAGATATACTTGTAGAAATTTTGAGGAATTGGAACGAGAATTCAAATATGGACGGGTTTATAACTGTAAAAGAGGCTCAAAACTGGGCTTTTATTTTTGGGTCAAACCGGGCCAAAATAAAATTTTAAGACATTTTTAATAAAGCAGTCTGATTTTTGGGTCAAACCCCAGCCAGGGGCTCTGCCCCTTGGACCCTGCCAAGGGTTGCCACCCCTTGGACCCCGCTTATCGGGGGCGCTACACTTCCTTCCATACAGTGCTTCGAATGGTGCAGCTTCCTTCCAACAGATAGGGGATCTACACTTCCTTCCATACAGTGCTTCGAATGGTGCAGCTTTAATGCTCGCATGATAACTATTATTATACGAGAATTCTGCTAATGGTAGATATTTATCCCATCCATTTCCAAAATCGACCCCAGCCAGGGGCTCTGCCCCTTGGACCCCGCCAGGGGTTGCCACCCCTTGGACCCCGCTTATCAGGGGCGCTGCCCCCGAACCCCCGTCATAATCAAGATAAGTTCAAACAAGTGTGCACTCCACATAATCGTAAGTATATATGTCAAAGAACGTTACATATAGTTATCGTTTTGAAAACTTAAGTTAGTGGTCTCAAAGTATACTTATAACTCATTGTTGTTAGTTCACAATGAAATGTTAAACCATCCTTAAATCATGTTAAATATGTATAGATATGTACATATACATAATCGTATAATTATCGTGTGTTATATAGTTCGTGATATCATCGGTCAAATTGGACGGTCAAACGTTGTGTGAAACTCTTTTCAAAAACATAAGTCTCAACAGTTTGGATTGCTTATCATGTTGGTAAGGTTTATTTTATGTAAATATTAATCTCATAAGTATAAAACGATCGGAAAAATCCCGGTCGTTACAGTACCTACCCGTTAAATAAATTTCGTTCCGAAATTTTAAAGTTGTACCTATTTTGCGTTGTCGGGAAACAAATGTGGGTACTTTTGTTTCATCTGATCCTCTCATTCCCAAGTAAACTTGGGACCTCTTCGAGCATTCCAACGAACCTTAACGATTGGTATGTTGCTCTGCTTGAGCCGTTTAACTTCACGGTCCATGATTTCGACTGGTTCTTCTATGAATTGTAGTTTCTCATCGACTTGGATTTCTTCAAGAGGAATGGTGAGATCTTCCTTTGCAAGACATTTCTTGAGGTTTGAGACGTGAAATGAATTATGTACTCCGGTGAGTTGTTGTGGTAACTCGAGTCGATAAGCTACCAGTTCGATGCGTTCGATGATCTTGAACGGGCCTACATACGTTGGGTTCAGTTTACCCCTTTTTCCAAAACGTATTACACCTTTCCAAGGTGACACCTTTAGCATAACCATGTCACCGATATGAAACTCTAATGGTTTCCTTCGGACATCTGCGTAGCTCTTTTGGCGACTACGGACTGTTTTCAATCTCTCCTTGAGTTGCACTATCTTCTCAGTAGTTTCATGGATGATCTCGGGACCAGTTAATTGTCGATCTCCTACTTCATTCCAACAGATAGGGGATCTACACTTCCTTCCATACAGTGCTTCGAATGGTGCAGCTTTAATGCTCGCATGATAACTATTATTATACGAGAATTCTGCTAATGGTAGATATTTATCCCATCCATTTCCAAAATCGACCCCAGCCAGGGGCTCTGCCCCTTGGACCCCGCCAGGGGTTGCCACCCCTTGGACCCCGCTTATCGGGGGCGCTGCCCCCAACCCCCGTAATAATCAAGATAAGTTCAAACAAGTGTGCACTCCACATAATCGTAAGTATATATGTCAAAGAACGTTACATATAGTTATCGTTTTGAAAACTTAAGTTAGTGGTCTCAAAGTATACTTATAACTCATTGTTGTTAGTTCACAATGAAATGTTAAACCATCCTTAAATCATGTTAAATATGTATAGATATGTACATATACATAATCGTATAATTATCGTGTGTTATATAGTTCGTGATATCATCGGTCAAATTGGACGGTCAAACGTTGTGTGAAACTCTTTTCAAAAACATAAGTCTCAACAGTTTGGATTGCTTATCATGTTGGTAAGGTTTATTTTATGTAAATATTAATCTCATAAGTATAAAACGGTCGGAAAAATCCGGGTCGTTACACCCGTTCATATTGATTATAAACGTTCCATATTAATTGATTTCGTTGCGAGGTTTTGACCTCTATATGAGACGTTTTTCAAAGACTGCATTCATTTTTTAAACAAACCATAACCTTTATTTTATCGACAAGTTAAAAAGTCACCACCGAGATTATCCAGAAATGATAATCTAAAATATCACACTTACACACTACCAATACATATTGGTTTACAATATTAATATGTTACAACAAAGTAAATCTCGAATGCAGTTTTAAACAATATTATACAAGCATGCTGACACCAAATCTTGTCCATATTTTAGCATGCAATAGCGGAAGCTCTTAATAATCACCTGAGAATAAACATGCTTTAAACGTCAACAAAAATGTTGGTGAGTTATAGGTTTAACCTATATATTTATCAAATCGTAATAATAGACCACAAGATTTCATATTTCAATATACATCCCATACATAGAGATAAAAATCATTCATATGGGTGAACACCTGGTAACCGACCTTAACAAGATGCATATAGAATATCCCCTATCATTCCGGGACTCCCTTCGAACATGATGAATTCGAAGTACTAAAGCATCCGGTACTTTGGATGGGGCTCGTTGGGCCCAATAGATCTATCTTTAGGATTCACGTCAATTAGGTTGTCTGTTCCCTAATTCTTAGATTACCAGACTAAAAAGGGGCATATTCGGTTTAATAATCCAGCCATAGAATGTAGTTTCATTTACTTGTGTCTATTTTGTAAAACATTTATAAAACTGCATGTATTCTCATCCCAAAATATTAGATTTTAAAAGTGGAACTATAACTCACTTTCACAGATTTTTACTTCGTCGGGAAGTAAGACTTGGCCACTGGTCGATTCACGAACCTATAATAAGATATGTACATATATATCAAAGTATGTTCAAAATATATTTACAACATTTTTAATACGTTTTGCTGTTTTAAGTTTATTAAGTCAGCTGTCCTCGTTAGTAACCTACAACTAGTTGTCCACAGTTAGATGTACAGAAAATAAAGCAATATATATTATCTCGAATCAATCCACGACCTCGTGTATACAAGCCTCAGGCTAGATCACAACTCAAAGTATATATAATATTTTGGAATCAACCTCAACCCTGTATAGCTAACTCCAACATTACTGCATATAGAGTGTCTATGGTTGTTCCGAAATATATATATAGATGGGTCGATATGATATGTCAAAACATTGTATTTGTGTCTATGGTATCCCAAGATTACATAATATATTAGAATACATGTATAATACAATATGAGTTAGCTAGGATATGATTAATATAGATTTGTTACCAATTTTCACGTAGCTACAACAAGAAAAATTATCCAATCTTGTTTTACACATAACTTCTTCGTTTTAAATCCGTTTTGAGTGATTCAAGTTGCTATGGTTTCATATTGAATTTAATTTTATGAATCTAAACAGAAAAAGTATAAGTTTATAGTCAGAAATACAGATTACAAGTTGTTTTTGTAAAGGTAGTCATTTCAGTTGAAAGAACGACGTCTAGATGACCATTTTGGAAAACATACTTCCACTTTGAGTTTAACAACGATTTTAGGATATAGTTTCATGTTCATAAGAAAAATAATTTTTCCAGAAGAACAACTTTTAAATCAAATTTTATCATAGTTTTTAATTAACTAACCCAAAACAGCCCGCGGTGTTACTACGACGGCGTATATTCGGTTTTACGGTGTTTTTCGTGTTTTCAGGTTTCAAATCATTAAGTTATCATATCATATAGATATAGAACATGTGTTTAGTTGATTTTAAAAGTCAAGTTAGAAGGATTAACTTTTGTTTGCGAACAAGTTTAGAATTAACTAAACTATGTTCTAGTGATTACAAGTTTAAACCTTCGAATAAGATAGTTTCATATATGAATCGAATTGAATGATGTTATGAACATCATTACTACCTTAGGTTATGTGGATAAACCTACTGGAAATGAGAAAAATAGATCTAGCTTCAAAGGATCCTTGAATGGCTTGAAAGTTCTTGAAGTAGAATCATGACACAAAAACAAGTTCAAGTAAGATTTCCACTCGAAATAAGATTGTTAAAGTTATAGAAATTGAATCAAAGTTTGAATATGAGTATTAACTTGTATTAGAAAGATATCTTACTCTAAATAAGAAAGATTTCTTGAGATTGGATGATCACTCAAAGTGGATTTTCAAGATTGGAAGTAAGCTAGCAAACTTGGATTTGTTCTTGATGTGTTCTTGAGTTGTTGTTTTGTAAGTTGGTTTAAGTATGGATTTATGAACTAGATTGATGTAGATTTTAATGAAGGTGATGAAGAACACTTAGAACATGAATAGAGATTTTGAGAGAGAGTAATTTAATGCATAAAAAATTGAATGAGAATGTGTTTGTGAGGTTGATCATTCACATGAATATGGGGGTTCCATATAGCCTCCGTTAGTTTGTTGTTTTTTTTAGATATTTCATGCTAGATGTTAAATTATGGTTCCCATATGTGTTAGGTGACTCACAAGGGCTACTAAGAGCTGATCATTGGAGTGTATATACCAATAGTAAATACATTTAGAAGCTGGGTATTGTACGAGTACGAATACGAGTGCATACGAGTAGAATTGTTGATGAAAATGAATGAGGATGTAATTGTAAGCATTTTTGTTAAGTAGAAGTACTTTGATAAGTGTCTTGAAGTCTTTAAAAAGTGTATGAATACATATTAAAACACTACATGTATATGCATTTTAACTGAGTCATTAAGTCATCGTTAGTCGTTACATGTAAGTGTTGTTTTGAAACCTTTAGGTTAACGATCTTGTTAAATGTTGTTAACCTATTGCTTATTATATCTAAAGAGATGTTAAATTATTACATTATCATGATATTATGACATATTAGTATATCTTAGTATGATACATATACAGTTAAATATTGTTACAACGATAATTGTTACATATATGTCTCGTTTCGAAATCATTAAGTTAGTAGTCTTGTCTTTACATATGTAGTTCATTGTTAATATACTTAATGATATGTTTACTTATCATTTATCATGTTTATATATAGTGTAACAATATCTTAAAATGATTCATATGTAATTAGTAAAATGTTGTTATAACGATAATCGTTATATATATCGTTTTCAAGTTTCTTAATTCAATAGTCTCATTTTTATGTATATAATTCATTGTTAAAATACCTAATGAGATACTTACTTATCATAATATCATGTTAACTATATATATATATATATATATATATATATATATATATATATATATATATATATATATATATATATATATATATATATATATATATATATATATATATATATGTCATCATATAGTTTTTACAAGTTTTAACGTTCGTGAATCACCGATCAACTTGGGTTGTCAATTGTCTATATGAAACCTATTTCAATTAATCAAGTCTTAACAAGTTTGATTGCTTAACATGTTGGAAACACTTAATCATGTAAATATCAATTTCATTTAATATATATAAACATGGAAAAGTTCGGGTCACTACAGATATTACCACATACGAACGACGATTCATGGAGTTGTGTTTATTGTGCCCAAGAGCGTTCGAAGATGAAGAGGAGAAAATCGACGCATTTGTAAAAGGGTTACCAGAAAGGATCCAAGAAGATATAAGTTCACACGAGCCCGCTTCCATACAAAAGGCAAGTCGAATGGCTCATAAACTCATAAATGAGATTGAGGAAAGAGTTAAAGAGCAGGCAGCCGAAGAAGCCAACACGAAACAAATCAAAAAAAGTGGGAAGAGACTAGTGACAAGGGTCATAATTTTAACAATCAACACATCAATCACAACTCCAATCGCACCAATTATCGCAACAACAAAAGCAATAACAACCGTCCCAACAACAACTACAACAACCATCCCAATAACAATAACAACCGCAACAACAACAATCCCAACAATAACAACAAGAGGCAGAAACCATGTCAGAGGTGTGAAGGATACCATCCGACTGGGCTCTGTACGGCAGTGTGTACTAAGTGTAAAAGAAAGGGCCATGGTGCGACAAAGTGCGAAATCTACGAATCAATGGCTAAGGGAACAAATAATGCCAGAACAAGTTATGCTGACATTACCTGTTTTGGATGCGGGAAGAAGGGCCATTACAAAAATACATGTCCAAATCAGGGGGATAATAATGGGCAAGGCCGAGGAATAATCTTCAACATTAGTACGGTTGAAGCGCAAGAAGACTCGGAGCTTGTTACGGGTACGTTTCTTATTGACAATACATCTGCTTATGTTTTATTTGATTCGGGTGCGGATAGAAGCTATATGAGTAAGGACTTCTGTGCTAAAATAAGTTGTCCATTGACGCCTTTGGATAATAAATTTTTACTCGAATTAGCAAACGGTAAATAAATTTCGACAGATAAAATATGTCAGAATCGAGAAATTAAACTGGTTAGCGAAACGTTTAAGATTGATTTGATACCAGTAGAGTTAGGGAGTTTTGATGTGATAATTGGCATGGACTGGTTGAAAAAGGAGAGAGCAGAGATTGTATATTACAAAAATGCAATTCGCATTGTACGAGAAGAAGGAAAACCCTTAATGGTGTACGGAGAAAAGAGCAACGCGAAATTAAATCTTATTATTAATTTGAAGGCGCAAAAACTAATAAGAAAAGGTTTCTATGCTGTTCTAGCACATGTCGAGAAAGTACAAACCGAAGAAAAGAACATCAATGATGTTCCCGTCGGAAAAGAATTTCCCGATGTATTTCCGAAAGAATTTGTAACGACCCGTCCTAATCCACCTGGACGAAGTCATCAACATTTGGTCCCATTGCGATGATCGACTCCAAGTAATGTCCTTAAAATGAGCAAATGCACAGCGGAAGACTTAATTCGTACCTGAGAATAAACATGCTTTAAAGTGTCAACCAAAAGGTTGGTGAGTTCATAGGTTTATCATAACAATCATTTCAATATTATAATAGACCACAAGATTTCATAATCATAAACATAATACACTCGCAAGTGTATGTAAAGCATTCTAAGTGGTTGAGCACTTGGTAACAATACTTAACATTTAATCAACGTCGCATATTCCCTTTATTATGAAATCTCACTACACCGTACCAAGTGTAGTCACCAAAACGAAGTACTGTGCAACCGTTGAATACTGGTCGTCCAGTCCGGTTGGGGTTGTCAGGCCCGATAGATCTATCAACAGGATTCGCGTTTACAATACCCATGTAAATAGTAGTTACCAAGCTACAGGGAAGTATGCCAGTGGTACAACTCAACGTAGAATATATTTTTAAGTACTTGTGTCTATTTCGTAAAGCATTTATAAAAGTAGTGCATGTATTCTCAGCCCAAAAATATATATTGCAAAAGCAATTAAAAAGGGAGCAAATGAAACTCACAATACGATATTTTGTAGTAAAAATATGCATACGACGGAACTGAACAATGCAGGGTTGGCCTCGGATTCATGAACCTCAAAGAAGTAGCCCTTAAATAAATAAATAAAAATGCCCAAGTCCGGGTTTGAACCCAGGACGTCCCGCTAACCCGATAACTCCTTTAACCATTCCTCTGTCACCTCATTTCTGATTTAATTGATACACCAAATCTATTTAACCTAGTATGAATGCCTGTCTTCTTCTTCTTTTTATAAAAAAATAAATGCCACACCCCGGGCTTGAACTAGTGACCTCTCGCCCAAGACAAACACGCCTAACCATCGATCGTATGCTTATTTAATTAATATGTATTTATCATCTTTATTTTTAACCCATCATCATCAAAGATTATCATCTTCATAAACATAGCTTTAATCATTCATCATCCTAATCAAATTTTCATCTTTTAACCCGTCCATCACCTAAGCATATCGTCATCATCATCGAATGTGAACATCAAATATTATCATCTCACTTCACTTGTCATCACCAACTTAGTTTTCATATCCCCCTTTCCATCACCATTCTTGATTATCAATAACGTTTATTATCATTATCGATATCACTGCTCGTCATATAACTTCCTTCATCATCTTCGTTTGTCATCTTCCTCATCTAATAACCATAACCTCGTCATCTATCCTACTCGTTACTCTAATCTAGTTATCATTACTATCATAATCATTTATTATCATCATTTATCATTATAAACTATCCATCTTCATTAACAGACTTCTTGGCCCAGCAACAAAATGGATCTCGGCCCAAAATATAAATAAAAGCTTACAGCTCATAAAAAAATAGAAGTTTACAGCCCATGCATGGTAACAAAGTTCAACTAATTTCACCACTGCTAGTTAAAATTCGTTTGTATATATTGACCCATGATGTTGTGGTTTAAAATTTGAAACAAATGATAGAGCCGTCCATATCTAATCATTATCTAAACCCACCTTCACCCATCATCATAGTTTAATATCACGATCATGCTTCACTTGATTAAAAAAATAAAACTTCTCTAAAAGTAATCTTGGTCTGCCATTTATGTTGTGACTAGTCCCACTTATATAACAACTTGCGATATATATGTATTCAATACATCGATTTGACCAAAACTTTAAACTTGTGAGCATGCCCCACTCCTTTTCATTTCATTAAATTGCTCACAAAAGAAAAGTGTAGTTAATGGCAGGAGGTATAGCTGTTCGTGTGTGGCATGGTTTCACGATAACTAAGCAGTAACAAGATCAGAAGTTGCAGAAGATTTCGAGATCAAAAAGAAATAGCAAACGGCTTATTGTTTGGGCTGCTCGAACAAAAACCGTTGAGGTAGTAATAACAGTTGTGAGTTGTAGAGGAGAGAGAGAGAGGAGAATGGTGGTCTTGTTGTTTTGAGGTTTCACGAAGAGGAAAACAGAATGAAAGAAGAAAATGGTGAGTAACAGTAGGAGTTAACAAGAGTGGTTTGATAGTTGTTAGAGGTGTTCTTCGACCTGGACAAAAACATAAATAGATCGACTGAATAGCAGGTGACGGATGATTGATTATGGAGAACTATGGTGGTCTGAAACAGAAATAGAGGAGATCGAGTAACAGCAGGAGTAGAAGCGAGCACATGTATACAGTAGGAATTGTTTGATGGGTTAAGAGTTGTGTTCCAGCTATATTAGTAGCCTGTCTTGATCGCTAAATAGCAGGAGTTTTTGCTTGTTTGGCCGTCTATTTAATAACAAGAAAATATAGTAGCAGTAGGAGTATTGCTGATCGAGTAGTTCCAAGAATAAGGGTTGTTCACGGTGGTTGTTGGATTTCCGGTCAAAACAGCAAAACAATAATTTTAATGGTTGCTGTGGTGGTTCATGGCAATGGTGGTGTTCTTAGCTCGTTACAGGAAAACAATACATAGGAGACGGGTTTTATCAGTTTTATGATCATGGTGGTGGGTTGTTGTTGTAAGGTGACGGTTATGGTCTAGGTGTTGGTTGTGGTGATTCAAGGATGGCTGATGGTTGTGATGGTGGTGTAGTGATGGTTGTCTCTGTTGACAGGAAACTAGAATAAAGAAGAGTGTTTTGTGTGCATTCTATGTATGAATAAGTATATTATATATATAATTATGTGGAAGAATTAGGAGGAAAATCAAACACAGTACTAAACAGTATTATCAATATAAATTACGTATGAATAAAGCAAGTAACAGTACAAGTGGGTTTTAGAATGATATGTCATTCCATGTAGGTGCATGCACATATAATTGAAAAGAAGAAAAGCAAACAATGACAGTAATAATTTAATATTATTCATGAATTAAAACGTGTGAAATGTTTAGCCGTCGTCTACTATTTTATTTACGGACTAAATTTCGTTCTCCGTTGTTAATTAATGGCGGATAAAAGTCTTCAGAAAAAAAAATTCCAAATTTTTAAATTGACTATATTTATTTATTTTGGTCATTATGGTATAAAATTTGATCAATAACTATTAAATAAATATTACATTAATTAATCACTCCCAACCCCTAAGTAAAATATATAAAAATATTTTTAACATTTAATATATAGCTCTTAAATATATTTTTACTAAGCCTGTAATTTATAAAATCCATTTTCAGATCACCGTTTATTTTAAAATCAAATAAGTTCGTTTTTAATTTGTCTAATATCAATTGAATGATAATCGAGTGTTTCTATTGTTTTCTAAATAGATTCGAAATCACAAAATATATACTTACTATACTTTATTTATATATATAGATGTGTTTTAAATAATAACTATCATGATGTCATATTTTTAATTCACATGATCACTAAATCATATTATATATTTCAAATTATTATTATTATTATATATATATATATATATATATATATATATTTATTTATTTAAAATATATATGCATCTATTTACAACTAATTGTTCTTGAATCGTCGAGAACCGTCGAAGGTCAAATGAATATATGAAACAAATTCAAAATTTTTGAGACTCAACCTAACAGACTTTTCTTATCGTGTAAAAAAAATATTAAATCGTATCAAGAGTTTGATTAAAAATTAGTCGAAATTTTTCGGGTCGTGACAGTACCTACCCGTTAAAGAAATTTTGTCCCGAAATTTGATCGAGGTCGTCATGGCTAACACTAAATTTGTTTTTCATGACAGATATGAGTTGATAAATAGAGTTTTATCACTGTTGAGTAATATGGATAAGATAATTCGATTACTCGAAGGGTACAGTCGAAGCTATCACAAAATAGTGAAATGAAGAAATAGAGATTCGTCTTAGTTTTTGACGGAGTCACGTCTGAATCTAGAAAATAAGTGCGTCTTAACTTTTGACGTAATCATGGTTGATTTTCGAATTTCAAAGAATTTAAGGAAATCTTCTAATTAGAAGGAAATGAAATAGCACTATTTATTAGCAAACTTTTGGAATTACGGAAGAACAGAAATATTAAGGAAATATTTCCGTGATATGCTTAGAGCTTAAGTAGAATGAAAGAGTTATGTAACATGACACATGATAACGATATTGTCTGTGAATCATCACGTTCCACTTGAAATTTAGCATGACTTACTGTAATATAACTACGTTGGCCTGACGTCATTATATTATACTAACTCATGCTTCAATTCCCAACACTTCTCTAGGAAATCATTCATAATTCAAACTCGAATTTTAAAGAAATTTAGAACTAAAATGGTCTCCTTCATGACGTAACACTGATAGCACGAAGAGATAGATAATTTCGAATAAAGATATTTATGAAGGTATCTTCAGAAATATCTAAGATATTTATAACGAAAGATACGATGATGTCTTAGAATATAAAATATTTAAAATCAGAAGATGATGAAGAAATTCGTCCGCAAGGATTTAGACTAATTAAGGAGCAAGATATTCGCTAGAGATTTCGTCAAATACTGAATCGTCTGGATTCATTAAGTACATGTTTTAGTTCTGGTGATTTATCCACAGCCTCCTTCATAGTTTTGCATAATCCTCTTTTCGGTACTAAATTTTCTATTGAGCGTTTCCAACACTCCATTCTTTATCATCAAACCTTTGGCCATTAAGACCATATAAAGTTTTGCTGCTTCATCAGCATTCAAAGTTATCATAACTGAATCGTTGGTTATCAATCCGAGGTGTTTCAAGAATTTCGAAGGATTTGAACGCATAATATAATTGTCAAGATACAAATGAGGTTTAGGATGAAATCAAGTGGCAAACTTGAAGAATTGTTTAGTTTCATATGTTATAATCAATATTTTAATTCATTTTTAATTGTCCAATGTTGATAGTCCACAGTAACAGTCCAATAATTCATATATAGTTTAATATATAATATTCGAATTAATTAATACGTATCGTGACCCGTATATGTCTCAGACTCGATCACAACTCAAACTATATATATTATTGTAGAATCAACCTCAACCCTGTATAGCTAACTCCCGCATTACTGCATATAGAGTGTCTATGGTTATTCCAAATAATATATATGGATGCGTCGATATGATATGTCAAAACCTTGTATACGTGTCCCGATTTTTAAAGTGCGAAAAAAAATAAATAACAGAAATTAAATGACGATAAATAAAGTGCGCAAAGTAAATAACAGAAATTAAATGACTATAAATAAAATTGCGATAATTAAATTGCGATAAATAAAATGTAATCAGTTAGCTAGGAACAGTTAGCTGGAACAGTTAGCGTGGATTCTTAACAAAATTTCAATTAGTTAATTCGTTTGTTTCTAACAAATTTTATTTTGTCCAATGTTTTCTTCATTATGCCACTTGTTGGATTCTGATAGGTCAAAATCCAAATATAAAATTTAAATGGAAATGGTTATTCTGTGGTGAATGGATACGTATATCGGTGGTTGTACATAGGATAGTAAATGACCGTTGAATCAGATTCGAAGAATGTACAGTGCAACTTATTAATGTGAAATCTAAATATTCCTCGGGTATTACCTACCCGTTAAAATATATTCACCATTAACAGTTTGTACGAAAGAATTTTTAATTACAATCTTTATGAAAATATACATACATATATATATATATTTTTTCCAGATGTAATCATGGATTTTATGAGTTAATAAGATATTAAACTCATTTGATTTATCGTTGGAACTAGATTACATAATCTCTAAAACTTTAGAAATTACATAATCGCCATGTCGAGCGAAGATAGTCGATGTAGAACGATATGTAGAACGAAGATAAAGTAAATAGAACGATACGTAGAATGATGATTATGCTCAAGGTACAGAATGAGATGTTGAGGCATGTGATGTTGAAACTTGGGTTGTTGGTGGTACTGTTGGTGCTGGTGATGTTGCTGAAGCTGGTAAGTTTTGCACCATATTCTCCAAATTTATTAATCGAGTGCGAAGCTCGTTGACTTCTTCCATTACTCCAAGATGATTGTCGGTCGGATCGAACGGATGAATAAGGTTTAGAATTTTAGATAGAATATAATCGTGGTGAGATATTCGGGAAATGAGTGAGAAAATAGTATCTCGAACAGATTCGCCGGTAAGTGCTTCAGGTTCACCGCCAATAGGTGAATTTGGTTGATGGAAGGGATCGCCTTCTTCTCGTCTCCATTGGTTAAGTCAACTACGAACCCATCAGATAAATTGAGGATGGCTGATTGATTGATTCATTCTGGTGACGCTGCTTTCGGAGCTGGAGTGGGACTCCATATCGGAATCCGAGAGACTTGATCTAATGGTGAGTTCCATTGCGTACGTTTGAATAAAGGATTTTTCGATATGAAATGATTTTCGGATATCGGATGGTATTCTAATTATATAGAATACCTATACATAGTACAGAAGATCCCGTAGATTACGAAGGGATTTAAGGAAACGTGTCAGATAAAGTCTACAGTAATAGATACGCTAAGATATGAATTTACCTATACACTATCTATCAAATAAGTGCAGGAAGTCGTGTCTAGACTTAGGAATGATAAGCAGGTAGTTTTCCACTAGAAATGATAAACAATACGTATAATATGCAGCTAAGGTCGAAGTCCAGACTCGCTAATGCATACTAACAACTATCAGTTAGACACACTAATGCAAGACCTGGTTCGCTAGGACCAACGCTCTGATACCACCTGTAACGACCCGTCCTAATCCACCTGGACGAAGTCATCAACATTTGGTCCCATTGCGATGATCGACTCCAAGTAATGTCCTTAAAATGAGCAAATGCACAGCGGAAGACTTAATTCGTACCTGAGAATAAACATGCTTTAAAGTGTCAACCAAAAGGTTGGTGAGTTCATAGGTTTATCATAACAATCATTTCAATATTATAATAGACCACAAGATTTCATAATCATAAACATAATACACTCGCAAGTGTATGTAAAGCATTCTAAGTGGTTGAGCACTTGGTAACAATACTTAACATTTAATCAACGTCGCATATTCCCTTTATTATGAAATCTCACTACACCGTACCAAGTGTAGTCACCAAAGCGAAGTACTGTGCAACCGTTGAATACTGGTCGTCCAGTCCGGTTGGGGTTGTCAGGCCCGATAGATCTATCAACAGGATTCGCGTTTACAATACCCATGTAAATAGTAGTTACCAAGCTACAGGGAAGTATGCCAGTGGTACAACTCAACGTAGAATATATTTTTAAGTACTTGTGTCTATTTCGTAAAGCATTTATAAAAGTAGTGCATGTATTCTCAGCCCAAAAATATATATTGCAAAAGCAATTAAAAAGGGAGCAAATGAAACTCACAATACGATATTTTGTAGTAAAAATATGCATACGACGGAACTGAACAATGCAGGGTTGGCCTCGGATTCATGAACCTCAAAGAAGTAGCCCTTAAATAAATAAATAAAAATTCCCAAGTCCGGGTTTGAACCCACGACGTCCCGCTAACCCGATAACTCCTTTAACCATTCCTCTGTCACCTCATTTCTGATTTAATTGATACACCAAATCTATTTAACCTAGTATGAATGCCTGTCTTCTTCTTCTTTTTATAAAAAAATAAATGCCACACCCCGGGCTTGAACTAGTGACCTCTCGCCCAAGACAAACACGCCTAACCATCGATCGTATGCTTATTTAATTAATATGTATTTATCATCTTTATTTTTAACCCATCATCATCAAAGATTATCATCTTCATAAACATAGCTTTAATCATTCATCATCCTAATCAAATTTTCATCTTTTAACCCGTCCATCACCTAAGCATATCGTCATCATCATCGAATGTGAACATCAAATATTATCATCTCACTTCACTTGTCATCACCAACTTAGTTTTCATATCCCCCTTTCCATCACCATTCTTGATTATCAATAACGTTTATTATCATTATCGATATCACTGCTCGTCATATAACTTCCTTCATCATCTTCGTTTGTCATCTTCCTCATCTAATAACCATAACCTCGTCATCTATCCTACTCGTTACTCTAATCTAGTTATCATTACTATCATAATCATTTATTATCATCATTTATCATTATAAACTATCCATCTTCATTAACAGACTTCTTGGCCCAGCAACAAAATGGATCTCGGCCCAAAATATAAATAAAAGCTTACAGCTCATAAAAAAATAGAAGTTTACGGCCCATGCATGGTAACAAAGTTCAACTAATTTCACCACTGCTAGTTAAAATTCGTTTGTATATATTGACCCATGATGTTGTGGTTTAAAATTTGAAACAAATGATAGAGCCGTCCATATCTAATCATTATCTAAACCCACCTTCACCCATCATCATAGTTTAATATCACGATCATGCTTCACTTGATTAAAAAAATAAAACTTCTCTAAAAGTAATCTTGGTCTGCCATTTATGTTGTGACTAGTCCCACTTATATAACAACTTGCAATATATATGTATTCAATACATCGATTTGACCAAAACTTTAAACTTGTGAGCATGCCCCACTCCTTTTCATTTCATTAAATTGCTCACAAAAGAAAAGTGTAGTTAATGGCAGGAGGTATAGCTGTTCGTGTGTGGCATGGTTTCACGATAACTAAGCAGTAACAAGATCAGAAGTTGCAGAAGATTTCGAGATCAAAAAGAAATAGCAAACGGCTTATTGTTTGGGCTGCTCGAACAGAAACCGTTGAGGTAGTAATAACAGTTGTGAGTTGTAGAGGAGAGAGAGAGAGAGGAGAATGGTGGTCTTGTTGTTTTGAGGTTTCACGAAGAGGAAAACAGAATGAAAGAAGAAAATGGCGAGTAACAGTAGGAGTTAACAAGAGTGGTTTGATAGTTGTTAGAGGTGTTCTTCGACCTGGACAAAAACATAAATAGATCGACTGAATAGCAGGTGACGGATGATTGATTATGGTGAACTATGGTGGTCTGAAACAGAAATAGAGGAGATCGAGTAACAGCAGGAGTAGAAGCGAGCACATGTATACAGTAGGAATTGTTTGATGGGTTAAGAGTTGTGTTCCAGCTATATTAGTAGCCTGTCTTGATCGCTAAATAGTAGGAGTTTTTGCTTGTTTGGCCGTCTGTTTAACAACAAGAAAATATAGTAGCAGTAGGAGTATTGCTGATCGAGTAGTTCCAAGAATAAGGGTTGTTCACGGTGGTTGTTGGGTTTCCGGTCAAAACAGCAAAACAATAATTTTAATGGCTGCTGTGGTGGTTCATGGCAATGGTGGTGTTCTTAGCTCGTTACAGGAAAACAATACATAGGAGACGGGTTTTATCAGTTTTATGATCATGGTGGTGGGTTGTTGTTGTAAGGGGACGGTTATGGTCTAGGTGTTGGTTGTGGTGATTCAAGGATGGCCGATGGTTGTGATGGTGGTGTAGTGATGGTTGTCTCTGTTGACAGGAAACTAGAATAAAGAAGAGTGTTTTGTGTGCATTCTATGTATGAATAAGTATATTATATATATAATTATGTGGAAGAATTAGGAGGAAAATCAAACACAGTACTAAACAGTATTATCAATATAAATTACGTATGAATAAAGCAAGTAACAGTACAAGTGGGTTTTAGAATGATATGTCATTCCATGTAGGTGCATGCACATATAATTGAAAAGAAGAAAAGCAAACAATGACAGTAATAATTTAATATTATTCATGAATTAAAACGTGTGAAATGTTTAGCCGTCGTCTACTATTTTATTTACGGACTAAATTTCGTTCTCCGTTGTTAATTAATGGCGGATAAAAGTCTTCAGAAAAAAAATTCCAAATTTTTAAATTGACTATATTTATTTATTTTGGTCATTATGGTATAAAATTTGATCAATAACTATTAAATAAATATTACATTAATTAATCACTCCCAACCCCTAAGTAAAATATATAAAAATATTTTTAACATTTAATATATAGCTCTTAAATATATTTTTACTAAGCCTGTAATTCATAAAATCCATTTTCAGATCACCGTTTATTTTAAAATCAAATAAGTTCGTTTTTAATTTGTCTAATATCAATTGAATGATAATCGAGTGTTTCTATTGTTTTCTAAATAGATTCGAAATCACAAAATATATACTTACTATACTTTATTTATATATATAGATGTGTTTTAAATAATAACTATCATGATGTCATATTTTTAATTCACATGATCACTAAATCATATTATATATTTCAAATTATTATTATTATTATTATATATATATATATATATTTATTTATTTAAAATATATATGCATCTATTTACAACTAATTGTTCTTGAATCGTCGAGAACCGTCGAAGGTCAAATGAATATATGAAACAAATTCAAAATTTTTGAGACTCAACCTAACAGACTTTTCTTATCGTGTAAAAAAAATATTAAATCGTATCAAGAGTTTGATTAAAAATTAGTCGAAATTTTTCGGGTCGTGACAGAATTACCGGGATTACCTCTACACCGATCCGTTGAATTTCAAATAGATCTGGTACCGGGTGAAATGTCCCGTTCTTATTGATTAAAAACGTTCCATATTAATTGATTTCGTTGCGAGGTTTTGACCTCTATATGAGACGTTTTTCAAAGACTGCATTCATTTTAAAACAAACCATAACCTTTATTTCATCAATAAAGGTTTAAAAAGCTTTACGTAGATTATCAAATAATGATAATCTAAAATATCCTGTTTACACACGACCATTACATAATGGTTTACAATACAAATATGTTACAACAAAATAAGTTTCTTGAATGCAGTTTTTACACAATATCATACAAGCATGGACTCCAAATCTCGTCCTTATTTAAGTATGCGATAGCGGAAGCTCTTAATAATCACCTGAGAATAAACATGCTTAAAACGTCAACAAAAATGTTGGTGAGTTATAGGTTTAACCTATATATATCAAATCATAATAATAGACCACAAGATTTCATATTTCAATACACATCCCATACATAGAGATAAAAATCATTCATATGGTGAACACCTGGTAACCGACATTAACAAGATGCATATATAAGAATATCCCCATCATTCCGGGACACCCTTCGGATATGATATAATTTTCGAAGTACTAAAGCATCCGGTACTTTGGATGGGGTTTGTTAGGCCCAATAGATCTATCTTTAGGGTTCGCGTCAATTAGGGTGTCTGTTCCCTAATTCTTAGATTACCAGACTTAATAAAAAGGGGCATATTCAATTTCGATAATTCAACCATAGAATGTAGTTTCACATACTTGTGTCTATTTTTAAATCATTTATAAAACCTGCATGTATTCTCATCCCAAAAATATTAGATTTTAAAAGTGGGACTATAACTCACTTTCACAGATTTTTACTTCGTCGGGAAGTAAGACTTGGCCACTGGTTGATTCACGAACCTATAACAATATATACATATATATCAAAGTATGTTCAAAATATATTTACAACACTTTTAATATATTTTGATGTTTTAAGTTTATTAAGTCAGCTGTCCTCGTTAGTAACCTACAACTAGTTGTCCACAGTTAGATGTACAGAAATAAATCGATAAATATTATCTTGAATCAATCCACGACCCAGTGTATACGTATCTCAGTATTGATCACAACTCAAACTATATATATTTTGGAATCAACCTCAACCCTGTATAGCTAACTCCAACATTCACATATAGAGTGTCTATGGTTGTTCCGAAATATATATAGATGTGTCGACATGATAGGTCAAAACATTGTATACGTGTCTATGGTATCTCAAGATTACATAATATACAATACAAGTTGATTAAGTTATGGTTGGAATAGATTTGTTACCAATTTTCACGTAGCTAAAATGAGAAAAATTATCCAATCTTGTTTTACCCATAACTTCTTCATTTTAAATCCGTTTTGAGTGAATCAAATTGCTATGGTTTCATATTGAACTATATTTTATGAATATAAACAGAAAAAGTATAGGTTTATAGTCGGAAAAATAAGTTACAAGTCGTTTTTGTAAAGGTAGTCATTTCAGTCGAAAGAACGACGTCTAGATGACCATTTTAGAAAACATACTTCCACTTTGAGTTTAACCATAATTTTTGGATATAGTTTCATGTTCATAATAAAAATCATTTTCTCAGAATAACAACTTTTAAATCAAAGTTTATCATAGTTTTTAATTAACTAACCCAAAACAGCCCGCGGTGTTACTACGACGGCGTAAATTCGGTTTTACGGTGTTTTTCGTGTTTCCAGGTTTTAAATCATTAAGTTAGCATATCATATAGATATAGAACATGTGTTTAGTTGATTTTAAAAGTCAAGTTAGAAGGATTAACTTTTGTTTGCGAACAAGTTTAGAATTAACTAAACTATGTTCTAGTGATTACAAGTTTAAACCTTCGAATAAGATAGCTTTATATGTATGAATAGAATGATGTTATGAACATCATTACTACCTTAAGTTCCTTGGATAAACCTACTGGAAAAGAGAAAAAATGGATCTAGCTTCAACGGATCCTTGGATGGCTCGAAGTTCTTGAAGCAGAATCATGACACGAAAACAAGTTCAAGTAAAATCATCACTTGAAATAAGATTGTTATAGTTATAGAAATTGAACCAAAGTTTGAATATGATTATTACCTTATATTAGAATGATAACCTACTGTAAGAAACAAAGATTTCTTGAGGTTGGATAATCACCTTACAAGATTGGAAGTGAGCTAGCAAACTTGAAAGTATTCTTGATTTTATGTAACAAGAACTTGTAGAATATATGAAGAACACTTAGAACTTGAAGATAGAACTTGAGAGAGATCAATTAGATGAAGAAAATTGAAGAATGAAAGTGTTTGTAGGTGTTTTTGGTCGTTGGTGTATGGATTAGATATAAAGGATATGTAATTTTGTTTTCATGTAAATAAGTCATGAATGATTACTCATATTTTTGTAATTTTATGAGATATTTCATGCTAGTTGCCAAATGATGGTTCCCACATGTGTTAGGTGACTCACATGGGCTGCTAAGAGCTGATTATTGGAGTGTATATACCAATAGTACATACATCTAAAAGCTGTGTATTGTACGAGTACGAATACGGGTGCATACGAGTAGAATTGTTGATGAAACTGAACGAGGATGTAATTGTAAGCATTTTTGTTAAGTAGAAGTATTTTGATAAGTGTATTGAAGTCTTTCAAAAGTGTATAAATACATATTAAAAAACTACATGTATATACATTTTAACTGAGTCGTTAAGTCATCGTTAGTCGTTACATGTAAGTGTTGTTTTGAAACCTTTAGGTTAACGATCTTGTTAAATGTTGTTAACCCAATGTTTATAATATCAAATGAGATTTTAAATTATTATATTATCATGATATTATCATGTATGAATATCTCTTAATATGATATATATACATTAAATGTCTTTACAACGATAATCGTTACATATATGTCTCGTTTAAAAATCATTAAGTTAGTAGTCTTGTTTTTACATATGTAGTTCATTGTTAATATACTTAATGATATGTTTACTTATCATAGTATCATGTTAACTATATATATATCCATATCTATGTCATCATATAGTTTTTACAAGTTTTAACGTTCGTGAATCACCGGTCAACTTGGGTGGTCAATTGTCTATATGAAACATATTTCAATTAATCAAGTCTTAACAAGTTTGATTGCTTAACATGTTGGAAACACTTAATCATGTAAATAACAATTTCATTTAATATATATATAAACATGGAAAAGTTCGGGTCACTACACCGGGAGCTACACCAATAGCTCGTGCTCCATACAGACTCACACCCAACGAAATGAAGGAACTCTAGAGTCAATTACAAGAAATTTTAGAGCGTGGTTTCATACGACCAAGCACATCACCATGGGGAGCTCCTGTTTTGTTTGTCAAAAAGAAGGATGGTACATTTAGATTGTATATCAACTACAGTGAGTTGAACAAACTTACCATCAAGAACTGTTATCCACTACCAAGAATCGATAACTTATTTGATCAACTGCAAGGCTCGTCAGTTTATTCGAAGATCGATTTGTAGTGACCCGAACTTTTCCATGTTTATATATATTAATTGAGATTGATATTTACATGATTAAATATTTCCAACATGTTAAGCAATCAAACTTGTTAAGACTTGATTAATTGAAATATGTTTCATATAGACAATTGACCACCCAAGTTGACCGGCGATTCACGAACGTTAAAAACTTGTAAAAACGACATGACGATATATATATGGATATACATATGGTTAACATGAGATTATTATAAGTAAGTATCTCCATAAGTATATTAACAATGAGTTATATACATATAAACAAGACTACTAACTTAAGGATTTCGAAACGAGACATATATGTAACGATTATCGTTGTAACGACATTTAAATGTATATATATCATATTAAGATATATTAATATATCATAATATCATGATAATATAATAATTTAACATCTCATTAGATATAATAAACAATGGGTTAACAACATTAATTGAGATCGTTAACTTAAAGGTTTCAAAACAACACTTACATGTAACGACTAACGATGACTTAACGACTCAGTTAAAATGTATATACATGTAGTGTTTTAATATGTATTTATACACTTTTGAAAGACTTCAATACACTTATCAAAATACTTCTACTTAACAAAAATGCTTACAATTACATCCTCGTTCAGTTTCATCAACAATTCTACTCGTATGCACCCGTATTCGTACTCGTACAATACACAGCTTTTAGATGTATGTACTATTGGTATATACACTCCAATGATCAGCTCTTAGCAGCCCATGTGAGTCACCTAACACATGTGGGAACCATCATTTGGCAACTAGCATGAAATATCTCATAAAATCACAAAAATATGAGTAATCATTCATGACTTATTTACATGAAAACAAAATTTCATATCCTTTATATCTAATCCATACACCAACGACCAAAAACACCTACAAACACTTTCATTCTTCAATTTTCTTCATCTAATTGATCTCTCTCAAGTTCTATCTTCAAGTTCTAAGTGTTCTTCATAAATTCTACAAGTTCTAGTTACATAAAATCAAGAATACTTTCAAGTTTGCTAGCTCACTTTCAATCTTGTAAGGTGATCATCCAACCTCAAGAAATCTTTGTTTCTTACAGTAGGTTATCATTCTAATACAAGGTAATAATCATATTCAAACTTTGGTTCAATTTCTAAAACTATAACAATCTTATTTCAAGTGATGATCTTACTTGAACTTGTTTTCGTGTCATGATTCTGCTTCAAGAACTTCGAGCCATCCAAGGATCCGTTGAAGCTAGATCCATTTTTCTCTTTTCCAGTAGGTTTATCCAAGGAACTTAAGGTAGTAATGATGTTCATAACATCATTCGATTCATACATATAAAGCTATCTTATTCGAAGGTTTAAACTTGTAATCACTAGAACATAGTTTAGTTAATTCTAAACTTGTTCGCAAACAAAAGTTAATCCTTCTAACTTGACTTTTAAAATCAACTAAACACATGTTCTATATCTATATGATATGCTAACTTGATGATTTAAAACCTGGAAACACGAGAAACACCGTAAAACCGGATTTACGCCGTCGTAGTAACACCGCGGGCTGTTTTGGGTTAGTAATTAAAAACTATGATAAACTTTGATTTAAAAGTTGTTATTCTGAGAAAATGATTTTTATTATGAACATGAAACTATATCCAAAAATTATGGTTAAACTCAAAGTGGAAGTATGTTTTCTAAAATGGTCATCTAGACGTCGTTCTTTCGACTGAAATGACTACCTTTACAAAAACGACTTGTAACTTATTTTTCTGACTATAAACCTATACTTTTTCTGTTTAGATTCATAAAATAGAGTTCAATATGAAACCATAGCAATTTGATTCACTCAAAACGGATTTAAAATGAAGAAGTTATGGGTAAAACAAGATTGGATAATCTTTCTCATTTTAGCTAAGTGAAAATTGGTAACAAATCTATTCCAACCATAACTTAATCAACTTGTATTGTATATTATGTAATCTTGAGATACCATAGACACGTATACAATGTTTCGACCTATCATGTCGACACATCTATATATATTTCGGAACAACCATAGACACTCTATATGTGAATGTTGGAGTTAGCTATACAGGGTTGAGGTTGATTCCAAAATATATATAGTTTGAGTTGTGATCAATACTGAAATACGTATACACTGGGTCGTGGATTGATTCAAGATAATATTTATCGATTTATTTCTGTACATCTAACTGTGGACAACTAGTTGTAGGCTACTAACGAGGACAACCGACTTAATAAACTTAAAACATCAAAATATATTAAAAGTGTTGTAAATATATTTTGAACATACTTTGATATATATGTATATATTGTTATAGGTTCGTGAATCAACCAGTGGCCAAGTCTTACTTCCCGACGAAGTAAAAATCTGTGAAAGTGAGTTATAGTCCCACTTTTAAAATCTAATATTTTTGGGATGAGAATACATGCAGGTTTTATAAATGATTTACAAAATAGACACAAGTACGTGAAACTACATTCTATGGTTGAATTATCGAAATCGAATATGCCCCTTGTTATTAAGTCTGGTAATCTAAGAATTAGGGAACAGACACCCTAATTGACGCGAATCCTAAAGATAGATCTATTGGGCCTAACAAACCCCATCCAAAGTACCGGATGCTTTAGTACTTCGAAATTTATATCATATCCGAAGGGTGTCCCGGAATGATGGGGATATTCTTATATATGCATCTTGTTAATGTCGGTTACCAGGTGTTCACCATATGAATGATTTTTTTCTCTATGTATGGGATGTATATTGAAATATGAAATCTTGTGGTCTATTGTTACGATTTGATATATATAGGTTAAACCTATAACTCACCAACATTTTTGTTGACGTTTAAAGCATGTTTATTCTCAGGTGAATACTAAGAGCTTCCGCTGTTGCATACTAAAATAAGGACAAGATTTGGAGTCCATGTTTGTATGATACTGTGTAAAAACTGCATTCAAGAAACTGATTTCGATGTAACATATTTGTATTGTAAACCATTATGTAATGGTCGTGTGTAAACAGGATATTTTAGATTATCATTATTTGATAATCTACGTAAAGCTTTTTAAACCTTTATTTATGAAATAAAGGTTATGGTTTGTTTTAAAAATGAATGCAGTCTTTGAAAAACGTCTCATATAGAGGTCAAAACCTCGCAACGAAATCAATTAATATGGAACGTTTTTAATCAATAAGAACGGGACATTTCAGTTGGTATCCGAGTGTTGGTCTTAGAGACCCAGAATTTTGCATTAGTGTGTCTTATCGAGTTTGTTAGGATGCATTACTGAGTCTGGACTTCGACCGTGTTTACTTGAAAAATGATTGCTTAACAAATTTTGTTGGAAACTATATATTTTTAACATGTGAATATTATGTGATATATTAATCTCTTAACGCGTTTGATATTATGTGATAGATGTCTACCTCTAGAACAAGTCCTATTGACTCACCTAATAATAATGAAGAGTCAAATGTAAATTGGAATGATTCGTGGACTGATTCACAAGTTCCCGAAGAGGAACCGGAAGAAGAGTCGGAACCGGAAGAAGAATCGGAACCGGATGAAGAAATAGAACCGGTGGGAGAAATAATAAAACGGTTAAGTAAAAGAAAATCCTCAACCAACCGACCAAGGTTAATTATGGTCAATGGTGTTTCCGCCAAGGAAGCAATATATTGGGAGGATTACCAATTCTCCGATGAATCGGATTCCGACGAGAATTCCGATGATGTTATAGAAATTACCCCAACTGAATTTAAAAAGGCAAAAGAAAATAATAAGGGAAAGGGCATAAAAATAGAGAAATCTAATTCCAACCCCGATGAACTTTATATGTATCGTCAACCCCCGAAGTCCTTAAGTTGTAACAATGACCCGGGAACCTCTAAACCACCAGGTTTTTCTAAACCAATGTGGATAACGACGGCTCGTATTAGGGGAACATCATATATCCCTAGAAACTTGGCAAAACGAACCAAAACCGAAGAAGAAGGAACAAGCGAGTCGGAATAAGATAGTTGTATTCGTGTGGTGTAAAATAAGTAATATAGTGTGCTTATGCTTTATGATATATGTAAAAAATTGCTTGTATTAATAAGTATTTTTTTTATGAATCTAACTCTTGTCTATTTTACAGTATAAAAACACAAAATGGATAGACAACCCAATATTTTAAGAGACCTACCCGGAGACATGATTGATGAAATCTTGTCTAGAGTCGGTCAGAATTCTTCGGCACAACTATTTAAGGCGAGATCAGTTTGTAAGACATTCGAAGAACGTTCCAAGAATGCCTTGGTTTATAAAAGGATTTCGTTCGAAAGATGGGGGATATCACATTGGGAAATCCATAAGTTACGATGTGTTTACTTTGACGCATATATTGCGGGGAACCCAAATGCTATTTTACGCAATGGGTTAAGAAATTATTTTGACTCAATATATCCGAATATTGGACTTCGTGATTTAGAAAAAGCGGCTAACATGCAACATAAAGAAGCATGTTATGCTTACGGATTAGTAATGTTCGCTTCTCACCAAAGTGAGAACAAGAACATCGGGCTACAACTATTAAACAAAACGTTCCCACAAGTGACGGAGTCGGTAATTGGGGTAAGAAATGAGGTTTTTAGATTGTTACGGGACTGTTGGACATTACGTAACCCTCGTCCTTTTGACGACGTTACAACACGCTATCTTATCAACGGCCATAACGGTTATGTTCCACAAGACCAAGGATGGGAAGTAATCCTAGTAAAACCAGAATGCATGACTTGTTTCTGGACGTATGAATTACGTGTCTTTATTGCCTTTGCTGAACGACTTGTGTACTAGCTAGAATTATCTTCACAACCATCTTGTATCAAATTTATTGTGTGCTATATTTCATGCTATATGTAAAATAAGCGGTATTGTAAGTTTGTAAAATATTGTGTAAAAGTTTGAACGCGAAATATTATTATAATCAGTTTTTCATATAGAATTGTAGTAGTTGAATTGTATATTAGCTACTAAGTATGAACTTAACGGGTAGGTACTACCCGAATTTAAACTTATAAAACGCTAATATGAAGAAAAAGCTTTTATAAATGAGTTCATATTATGCTACGAAATACTATTAACTACTCTTAATATTCTGTATGATTAACTTGTTCCATTTGACTATTTTGAAGGAAATGGCACCGACTACTCGACACACCGTGAATATGAATGAAGAGGAATTCCGTACTTTTCTAGCTTCAAACATAGCCGCAGTACAGGCTGCGCTACATACCAACAATAACCTTGGATCTAGCAGTACAGGAAATCGTGTAGGATGCACCTACAAAGAATTCACTGCCTGCAAACCTTTGGAATTTGATGGAACCGAAGGACCGATCGGATTGAAACGGTGGACCGAGAAGGTCGAATCGGTGTTTGCCATAAGTAAGTGTACTGAAGAGGACAAAGTGAAGTACGCTACGCATACCTTCACAGGTTCTGCGTTAACATGGTGGAATACCTATCTAGAGCAAGTGGGACAAGACGATGCGTACGCACTACCGTGGTCAGCATTAAAGCACTTGATGAACGAGAAGTACCATCCCAGAACCGAGGTCAATAAGCTCAAGACAGAACTTAGAGGGTTACGAACCCAAGGATTTGATATTACCACGTACGAAAGACGATTCACAGAATTGTGCCTATTATGTCCGGGAGCATTCGAAGATGAGGAAGAGAAGATCGACGCGTTTGTGAAAGGATTACCGGAAAGAATCCAAGAAGATATAAGTTCACACGAGCCCGCCTCCATACAACAGGCATGTAGAATGACTCACAAACTAGTGAACCAGATTGAAGAAAGAATTAAAGAACAGACTGCTGAAGAGGCCAATGTGAAGCAAGTTAAAAGAAAGTGGGAGGAAAACGGTGATAAGAATCACCAATACAACAACAACAGCAATTACAACAATAATCGCAACAATTATCCCAACAATCGCAACATCAATCGCAACTACAACAAATGGCCCAACAACAACAACAACAACAGCAACTACAACAATCATCCCAACAACAATAATAACTGCAACAACAACAACAATCAGAAGCAGCTATGCCAAAGGTGTGAAAAGTATCACTCGGGGTTCTGCACCAAATTTTGCAACAAGTGTAAAAGAAATGGTCATAGCGCGGCGAAGTGTGAGGTCTACGGACCAGGGGTTAATAGAACAAAAGGAACAAATGGTGTCGGAACGAGTAATGGCGGAGCAAGTAGTGTCGGAGCAAGTTATGCCAATGTAGTTTGTTATAAATGTGGAAAACCGGGCCACATTATTAGAAATTGCCCGAACCAGGAGAACACGAATGGACAAGGCCGCGAAAGAGTTTTCAATATTAATGCGGCAGAGGCACAGGAAGACCCGGAGCTTGTTACGGGTACGTTTCTTATTGACAATAAATCTGCTTACGTTTTATTTGATTCGGGTGCGGATAGAAGCTATATGAGTAGAGATTTTTGTGCTAAATTAAGTTGTCCATTGACGCCTTTGGATAGTAAATTTTTACTCGAATTAGCAAATGGTAAATTAATTTCAGCAGATAATATATGTCGGAATCGAGAAATTAAACTGGTTAGCGAAACATTTAAGATTGATTTGATACCAGTAGAGTTAGGGAGTTTTGATGTGATAATTGGTATGGACTGGTTGAAAGAAGTGAAAGCAGAGATCGTTTGTTACAAAAATGCAATTTGCATTATACGAGAAAAAGGAAAACCCTTAATGGTGTACGGAGAAAAGGGCAACACGAAGCTACATCTTATTAGTAATTTGAAGGCACAAAAACTAATAAGAAAAGGTTGCTATGCTGTTCTAGCACACGTCGAGAAAGTACAAACTGAAGAAAAGATCATCAATGATGTTCCCATTGCAAAAGAATTTCCCGATGTATTTCCGAAAGAATTACCGGGATTACCCCCACATCGATCCGTTGAATTTCAAATAGATCTTGTACCAGGAGCTGCACCAATAGCTCATGCTCCTTACAGACTCGCACCCAGCGAGATGAAAGAACTGCAAAGCCAATTACAAGAACTTTTAGAGCATGGTTTCATTCGACCAAGCACATCACCGTGGGGAGCTCCTGTTTTGTTTGTCAAGAAGAAAGATGGTACATTCAGGTTGTGTATCGACTACCGAGAGTTGAACAAACTTACCATCAAGAACCGCTACCCACTACCGAGAATCGACGACTTATTTGATCAACTACAAGGCTCGTCTGTTTATTCAAAGATTGACTTACGTTCCGAGTATCATCAAATGCGGGTGAAAGAAGATGATATTCCAAAGACTGCTTTCAGAACACGTTACGGTCATTACGAGTTTATGGTCATGCCATTTGGTTTAACTAATGCACCAGCTGTGTTCATGGACCTTATGAACCGAGTGTGTGGACCATACCTTGACAAGTTTGTCATTGTTTTCATTGATGACATACTTATTTACTCAAAGAATGACCAAGAACACGGTGAACATTTGAGAAAGGTGTTAGAAGTATTGAGGTAGGAAGAATTGTACGCTAAGTTTTCAAAGTGTGCATTTTAGTTGGAAGAAGTTCAATTCCTCGGTCACATAGTGAACAAAGAAGGTATTAAGGTGGATCCGGCAAAGATAGAAACTGTTGAAAAGTGGGAAACCCCGAAAACTCCGAAACACATACGCCAGTATTTAGGACTAGCTGGTTACTACAGAAGGTTCATCCAAGACTTTTCCAGAATAGCAAAACCCTTGACTGCATTAACGCATAAAGGGAAGAAATTTGAATGGAAGGATGAACAAGAGAAAGTGTTTCAGTTATTGAAGAAAAAGCTAACTACGGCACCTATATTGTCATTGCCTGAAGGGAATGATGATTTTGTGATTTATTGTGACGCATCAAAGCAAGGTCTCGGTTGTGTATTAATGCAACGAACGAAGGTGATTGCTTATGCGTCTAGAGAATTGAAGATTCACGAGCAAAATTATACGACGCATGATTTGGAATTAGGCGCGGTTGTTTTTGCATTAAAGACTTGGAGGCACTACTTATATGGGGTCAAAAGTATTATATATACCGACCACAAAAGTCTTCAGCACATATTTAATCAGAAACAACTGAATATGAGGCAGCGTAGGTGGATTGAATTGTTGAATGATTATGACTTTGAGATTCGTTACCACCCGGGGAAGGCAAATGTGGTAGCCGACGCCTTGAGCAGAAAGGACAGAGAACCCATTCGAGTAAAATCTACGAATATAATGATTCACAATAACCTTACTACTCAAATAAAGGAGGCGCAACAAGGAGTTTTAAAAGAGGGAAATTTAAAGGATGAAATACCCAAAGGATCGGAGAAGCATCTTAATATTCGGGAAGACGAAACCCGGTATAGGGCTGAAAGAATTTGGGTACCAAAATTTGGAGATATGAGAGAAATGGTACTTAGAGAAGCTCATAAAACCAGATACTCAATACATCCTGGAACGGGGAAGATGTACAAGGATCTTAAGAAACATTTTTGGTGGCCGGGTATGAAAGCCGATGTTGCTAAATACGTAGGAGAATGTTTGACGTGTTCTAAGGTCAAAGCTGAGCATCAGAAACCATCAGGTCTACTTCAACAACCCGAAATCCCAGAATGGAAATGGGAAAACATTACCATGGATTTCATCACTAAATTGCCAAGGACTGCAAGTGGTTTTGATACTATTTGGGTAATAGTTGATCGTCTCACCAAATCAGCACACTTCCTGCCAATAAGAGAAGATGATAAGATGGAGAAGTTAGCACGACTGTATTTGAAGGAAGTCGTCTCCAGACATGGAATACCAATCTCTATTATCTCTGATAGGAATGGCAGATTTATTTCAAGATTTTGGCAGACATTACAGCAAGCATTAGGAACTCGTCTAAACATGAGTACTGCCTATCATCCACAAACTGATGGGCAGAGCGAAAGGACAATACAAACGCTTGAAGACATGCTACGAGCATGTGTTATTGATTTCGGAAACAGTTGGGATCGACATCTACCGTTAGCAGAATTTTCCTACAACAACAGCTACCATTCAAGCATTGAGATGGTGCCGTTTGAAGCACTTTATGGTAGAAAGTGCAGGTCTCCGATTTGTTGGAGTGAAGTGGGGGATAGACAGATTACGGGTCCGGAGATTATACAAGAAACTACCGAGAAGATCATCCAAATTCAACAACGGTTGAAAACCGCCCAAAGTCGACAAAAGAGCTACGCTGACATTAAAAGAAAAGATATAGAATTTGAAATTGGAGAGATGGTCATGCTTAAAGTTGCACCTTGGAAAGGCGTTGTTCAATTTGGTAAACGAGGGAAATTAAATCCAAGGTATATTGGACCATTCAAGATTATTGATCGTGTCGGACCAGTAGCTTACCGACTTGAGTTACCTCAACAACTCGCGGCTGTACATAACACTTTCCACGCCTCGAATTTGAAGAAATGTTTTGCTAAAGAAGATCTCACTATTCCGTTAGATGAAATCCAAATCAACGAAAAACTTCAATTCATCGAAGAACCCGTCGAAATAATGGATCGTGAGGTTAAAAGACTTAAGCAAAACAAGATACCAATTGTTAAGGTTCGATGGAATGCTCGTAGAGGACCCGAGTTCACCTGGGAGCGTGAAGATCAGATGAAGAAGAAATACCCGCATCTATTTCCAGAAGATTCGTCAACACCTTCAACAGCTTAAAATTTCGGGACGAAATTTATTTAACGGGTAGGTACTGTAGTGACCCGAACTTTTCCATGTTTATATATATTAATTGAGATTGATATTTACATGATTAAATATTTTAAACATGTTAAGCAATCAAACTTGTTAAGACTTGATTAATTGAAATATGTTTCATATAGACAATTGACCACCCAAGTTGACCGGCGATTCACGAACGTTAAAAACTTGTAAAAACGACATGACGATATATATATATATGGATATACATATGTTTAACATGAGATTATGATAAGTAAGTATCTCCATAAGTATATTAACAATGAGTTATATACATATAAACAAGACTACTAACTTAAGGATTTCGAAACAAGACATATATGTAACGATTATCGTTGTAACGACATTTAAATGTATATATATCATATTAAGATATATTAATATATCATAATATCATGATAATATAATAATTTAACATCTCATTAGATATAATAAATAATGGGTTAACAACATTAATTGAGATCGTTAACTTAAAGGTTTCAAAACAACACTTACATGTAACGACTAACGATGACTTAACGACTCAGTTAAAATGTATATACATGTAGTGTTTTAATATGTATTTATACACTTTTGAAAGACTTCAATACACTTATCAAAATACTTCTACTTAACAAAAATGCTTACAATTACATCCTCGTTCAGTTTCATCAACAATTCTACTCGTATGCACCCGTATTCGTACTCGTACAATACACAGCTTTTAGATGTATGTACTATTAGTATATACACTCCAATGATCAGATCTTAGCAGCCCATGTGAGTCACCTAACACATGTGGGAACCATCATTTGGCAACTAGCATGAAATATCTCATAAAATCACAAAAATATGAGTAATCATTCATGACTTATTTACATGAAAACAAAATTTCATATCCTTTATATCTAATCCATACACCAACGACCAAAAACACCTACAAACACTTTCATTCTTCAATTTTCTTCATCTAATTGATCTCTCTCAAGTTCTATCTTCAAGTTCTAAGTGTTCTTCATAAATTCTACAAGTTCTAGTTACATAAAATCAAGAATACTTTCAAGTTTGCTAGCTCACTTCCAATCTTGTAAGGTGATCATCCAACCTCAAGAAATCTTTGTTTCTTACAGTAGGTTATCATTCTAATACAAGGTAATAATCATATTCAAACTTTGGTTCAATTTCTATAACTATAACAATCTTATTTCAAGTGATGATCTTACTTGAACTTGTTTTCGTGTCATGATTCTGCTTCAAGAACTTCGAGCCATCCAAGGATCCGTTGAAGCTAGATCCATTTTTCTCTTTTCCAGTAGGTTTATCCAAGGAACTTAAGGTAGTAATGATGTTCATAATATCATTCAATTCATACATATAAATCTATCTTATTCGAAGGTTTAAACTTGTAATCACTAGAACATAGTTTAGTTAATTCTAAACTTGTTCGCAAACAAAAGTTAATCCTTCTAACTTGACTTTTAAAATCAACTAAACACATGTTCTATATCTATATGATATGCTAACTTAATGATTTAAAACCTGGAAACACGAAAAACACCGTAAAACCGGATTTAAGCCGTCGTAGTAACACCGCGGGCTGTTTTGGGTTAGTAATTAAAAACTATGATAAACTTTGATTTAAAAGTTGTTATTCTGAGAAAATGATTTTTATTATGAACATGAAAATATATCCAAAAATTATGGTTAAACTCAAAGTGGAAGTATGTTTTCTAAAATGGTCATCTAGACGTCGTTCTTTCGACTGAAATGACTACCTTTACAAAAACGACTTGTAACTTATTTTTCTGACTATAAACCTATACTTTTTCTGTTTATATTCATAAAATAGAGTTCAATATGAAACCATAGCAATTTGATTCACTCAAAACGGATTTAAAATGAAGAAGTTATGGGTAAAACAAGATTGGATAATCTTTCTCATTTTAGCTACGTGAAAATTGGTAACAAATCTATTCCAACCATAACTTAATCAACTTGTATTGTATATTATGTAATCTTGAGATACCATAGACACGTATACAATGTTTCGACCTATCATGTCGACACATCTATATATATTTCGGAACAACCATAGACACTCTATATGTGAATCTTGAACATACTTTGATATATATGTATATATTGTTATAGGTTCGTGAATCAACCAGTGGCCAAGTCTTACTTCCCGGCGAAGTAAAAATCTGTGAAAGTGAGTTATAGTCCCACTTTTAAAATCTAATATTTTTGGGATGAGAATACATGCAGGTTTTATAAATGATTTACAAAATAGATACAAGTACGTGAAACTACATTCTATGGTTGAATTATCGAAATCGAATATGCCCCTTGTTATTAAGTCTGGTAATCTAAGAATTAGGGAACAGACACCCTAATTGACGCGAATCCTAAAGATAGATCTATTGGGCCTAACAAACCCCATCCAAAGTACCGGATGCTTTAGTACTTCGAAATTTATATCATATCCGAAGGGTGTCCCGGAATGATGGGGATATTCTTTTATATGCATCTTGTTAATGTCGGTTACCAGGTGTTCACCATATGAATGATTTTTATCTCTATGTATGGGATGTATATTGAAATATGAAATCTTGTGGTCTATTGTTACGATTTGATATATATATAGGTTAAACCTATAACTCACCAACATTTTTGTTGACGTTTAAAGCATGTTTATTCTCAGGTGAATACTAAGAGCTTCCGCTGTTGCATACTAAAATAAGGACAAGATTTGGAGTCCATGTTTGTATGATACTATGTAAAAACTGCATTCAAGAAACTGATTTCGATGTAACATATTTGTATTGTAAACCATTATGTAATGGTCATGTGTAAACAGGATATTTTAGATTATCATTATTTGATAATCTACGTAAAGCTTTTTAAACCTTTATTTATGAAATAAAGGTTATGGTTTGTTTTAAAAATGAATGCAGTCTTTGAAAAACGTCTTATATAGAGGTCAAAACCTCGCAACGAAATCAATTAATATGGAACGTTTTTAATCAATAAGAACGGGACATTTCACGATTTACGTTCCGGGTATCATCAAATGCGAGTGAAGGAGGATGTCATTCTGAAGACGGCTTTTAGGACACGTTATGGTCATTATGAGTTCATGGTTATGCTGTTTGGATTGACTAACGCACCAGCTGTGTTCATGGATCTTATGAACCGAGTGTGTGGGCTATATCTTTACAAGTTTGTTATTGTTTTCATCGATGACATACTTATTTACTCAAAGAGTGATCAAGAGTACAAAGAACATTTGAGAAAAGTGCTAGAATTGTTGAGGAAAGAAAAACTGTACGCTAAGTTTTCAAAGTGTGCATTTTGGTTGGAAGAAGTTCAATTCCTCGGTCACATAGTGAATAAAGAAGGTATTCAGGTGGATCCGACAAAGATTGAAACCGTTGAAAAATGGGAAACCCCGAAAACTCCGAAGCATATACGTCAATTTTTAGGATTGGCTGGTTACTATAGAAGATTCATCCAAGATTTTTCCAAAATAGCAAAACCCTTGACTGCATTAACGCATAAAGGGAAGAAATTTGAATGGAAGGATGAGCAGGAGAAAGCGTTTCAATTGTTGAAGAAAAAGTTAACTACGGCACCTATATTGTCATTGCCTAAAGGGAATGATAATTTTGTGATATATTGTGATGCCTCAAAGCAAGGCCTCGGTTGTGTATTAATGCAAAGAACAAAGGTAATTGCTTATGAGTCTAAACAATTGAAGATTTACGAGCAGAATTATACGACACATGATTTGGAATTAGACACGGTTGTTTTTGCATTAAAGACTTGGAGACACTACTTATATGGGGTCAAAAGTATCATATATACCGACCACAAAAGTCTCCAACATATATTTAATCAGAAACAACTGAACATGAGGCAGCGTAAATGGATTGAATTGTTAAATGATTACGATTTTGAGATTTGTTACCACCCGGGGAAGGCGAATGTGGTAGCCGACACTTTGAGTAGAAAGGACAGAGAACCTATGCGGGTAAAAGCTATGAATATAATTATTCGTACTAACCTTACTACTCAAATAAAGGAGGCGCAACAGGAAGTTGTAAAAGAAGGAAAGTTGAAGAATGAAATACCTAAAGGATCGGAGAAACATCTTAATATTCGGGAAGATGGAACCCAGTATAGGGCTGAAAGAATTTGGGTACCAAAGTTTGGAGATATGAGAGAAAAGGTACTTAAGGAAGCACATAAAACCAGATATTCAATACATCTCGGAGCGGGGAAGATGTACAAAGATCTCAAGAAACACTTTTGGTGGCCGAGTATGAAAGCCGATATTGCTAAATACGTAGGAGAATGTTTGACGTGTTCTAAAGTCAAAGCTGAACATCAGAAACCATCGGGCCTACTTCAACAACCTGAAATCCCAGAATGGAAATGTGAAAACATTACCATGGATTTCATTACTAAATTTCCAAGGACTGCAAGTGGTTATGATACTATATGGGTAATAGTTGATCGTCTTACCAAGTCAGCACACTTTCTGCCAATGAGAGAAGATGATAAAATGGAGAAGTTGGCGCGATTATATTTGAAAGAAGTTGTCTCCAGACATGGAATACCAATCTCTATCATCTCTGATAGGGATGGCATATTTGTTTCAAGGTTCTGACAGACGTTGCCACAGGCATTGGGGACTCGTCTAGACATGAGTACTGCTTATCATCCACAAACTGATGGGCAAAGTGAAAGGATGATATAGACCCTTGAAGACATGCTAAGAGCATGTGTTATTGATTTTGGAAACAGTTGGGATCGACATCTACCGTTAGCAGAATTTTCCTATAACAACAGTTACCATTCGAGTATTGAGATGTCGCCGTTTGAAGCACTCTATGGTAGAAAGTGCAGGTCCCCGATTTGTTGGAGTGAAGTGGGGGATAGACAGATTACGGGTCCGGAGATAATTCAAGAAACTACCGAGAAGATCATCTAGATTCAACAACGATTGAAAACCGCCCAAAGTCGACAAAAGAGCTACGCGGACATTAAAAGAAAAGATATAGAATTTAAGATTAGAGAGATGGTCATGCTTAAGGTTTCACCTTGGAAAGGCGTTGTTCGATTTGGTAAAAAGGGGAAACTAAATCCAAGGTACATTGGACCATTCAAGATTATTGATCGTGTCGGACCAGTAGCTTACCAACTTGACTTACCGCAACAACTCGCCGGAGTACATAACACTTTTCATGTCTCGAATCTGAAGAAATGTTTTGCTAAAGAAGAACTCACTATTCTATTAAACAAAATCCAAATCAATGAAAAACTTTAATTTATCGAAGAACCCGTCGAAATAATGGATCGTGAGGTTAAAAGACTTAAGCAAAATAATATACCAATCGTTAAGGTTCGATGGAATGTTCGTAGAGGACCTGAGTTTACCTGGGAGTGTGAAGATCAGATGAAGCTGAAATACCCACACTTATTTCCTGAAGATGCGTCAACACCTTCAACCACTTAAAATTTTGGGAGGAAATTTATTTAACGGGTAGGTACTGTAGTGACCCGAACTTTTCCATAATTATATATATTAAATGATATCTAATATTAACATGATTAAATGTTTCCAACATGTTAAGCAATCAAACTTGTTAAGACTTGATTATTTGTTATGAGTTTCATGTAGACAATTAACCACTCAAGTTGACCGGCGATTCACGAATGTTAAAACTTGTTAAAATGACATGATGATATATATATATATGGACATATATGAAACGCCCCGTCCTAATCCATCTGGATGAATACATTACATTTGGTTACATCGTGAGGTACTTGACCTCTATATGATACATTTTACAAACATTGCATTCGTTTTTAAAAGACAAACTTTCATTACATCGAAAGTTGACGGCATGCATACCATTTCATAATATATCCAACTATAATTGACTTAATAATAATCTTGATGAACTCAACGACTCGAATGCAACATCTTTTAAAATATGTCATGAATGACTCCAAGTAATATCTCTAAAATGAGCAAATGCACAACGGAAGATTTCTTTCATACCTGAGAATAAACATGCTTTAAAGTGTCAACCAAAAGGTTGGTGAGTTCATTAGTTTATCGTAATCAATCATTTCCATAATTTTAATAGACCACAAGATTTTAATTCCGTAAATACACATCTCATATCAGGCATTTCGCAAACTGCGTAGAGATAAAAATCATTCATATGGTGAACACCTGGTAACCGACCTTAACAAGATGCATATAGAATATCCTCATCATTCCAGGACACCCATCGGACATGATAAACTCGAAGTACTAAAGCATTCCAAATTCCAGAATGGGGCTTGTTGGGCCCGATAGATCTATCTTTAGGATTCACGTCAATTAGGGGTGCACTAATCTCAAAATCAGTGATGTTCCCTAATTCTTAGATTACCAGACTATAAAGGGGCATATTCGGTTTAATAATCCAGCCATAGAATGTAGTTTTAAGTACTTGTGTCTATTTCTTCAAACATTTATAAAGTAGCGCATGTATTCTCAGTCCCAAAAATATATTGCAAAAGCATTTAAAAAGGGAGCAAATGAAACTCACCTATTGTATTTTGCAGTAAAAATACATATGACAACAATGAACAAGTGTAGGGTTGGCCTCGGATTCACGAACCTATACCATTTGTATATATATTAAAATATATATTCGTAATCAAACGAACTTATATATGTGTAGTTATGTTTTAAGATTAATATTTATATAACTAATAATTATAATATATTATTTTATCTGATATATAACTTTATTAACATTATATCCATATAAATAATATTGTGATAATTAAAACATAATATTATGTATTGTTTGTATACTTATGTAATGAATATATTTTTATATACATATCTTCTGTTTAAAAAATATATATTAATAATTGTAATAATACTAGGTTAAAGATAATGATCATAATAATAATAATAATAATAATAATAATAATAATAATAATAATAATAATAATAATAATAATAATAATAATAATAATAATAATAATAATAATAATAATAATAATAATAAACAAAGATTACTACCTCACAAACAAATGGGTTCCAAAAATATAATCGGCCTTGCCCGGACTCGAACCCGCGACCTCCGGGAAAAACAACCCATCCCCTAACCAACTGCGCCACTCTTCTGTTTCTGATTTTAAATTCCCACTTTAATTTAATTAACCCATCATCATCGCGAACTTATTATATCATAATTGTGTTCCGTCATGATTATCATAATCGTTGCTTATCATCAGTTTATGTTCCATGATCATCATCATCTTACTAGAACATCATCATCTTCCCAAATTAACATCATCTCGTCACCATTATCACTCCACCTTTATTATTCGAGTTATTAACAATATAATTGTCATTTATTATTTTAAATTATCATCATCTTCACTCATCATAAACTTCATCATCATTTCATTACATAATTTCATAAGCATAACCTAAACATTTTCTTCACTCACTCATCATCATGGACGCCATCATCATAATACCTCATGGTTAATCTTGTGTATCCCATTTATTCGACCCATATCAAAAGCAAACGAGTTCCATAGTAAAATGATTTAATTAATTGGAAGTGTTGGGTCATGTGGCCAATCTCTCTTAACTATATACGGCTAGTTCATCACAGGCCGAAATTAGAAGCTAAAGTCTAGTAGTCCAATTCACGTTCTCGGCCCAAAGACAGAAGGAAGGTTCACGACCCTAGTGGAAATAATTAACAGCCCAAACATTAGATTATATAATCCGTGTATTGCCTCAGTTTTACTTGTCGGCTGGGTAATAAAAAGAATATAAAGGAATCGAGCTTAACATGCGGATTTTATGGATGTCAGTGGAGGAAAGGGTCCATGAATAAAGAGATATCTATTACTATTTTTTTTTTTTTTAAAACTTACCTCTTTTGCAACCCACTACCGAATCATTATTACAAGTGGGTATCTATTGCATTACAGCTTGTCGACAATAATATATATATGGCAACTTGTTCGCATGCTTCCATTCATACGTAACATAGTTTAAACAATAGCAGTAGAAGTCGAAGTCAGAAAAAATATAGCAGGTTAACGGGGTGGTGATAAAAGGGTGAAGAAGGTGGTTCAATGGGTGATTCGAAAACAAATATTATGTTGTAGCGGTTACAGGAATTTTCGACAGTTCGTGGTGTTTCCAATAGAAAATGAAAATGGAAAATAGAATGGGTTCGTTGATGGTATGAGGGGTAGAAGATGGTTGGGATATAGTGAAGGTTATGGGTTTCCTTAGGACCACACATCATTGAGAAAGAAGAAACACCGATAAACATTTAATTGACAGTTTGGGTGGTGTTTGAGAACTCAGGAACAAAAGAAGATCTTTAGCGATTGTATATTCTCGAATCAAAACTGAAGAAGAAAGAAAGAAAAGAAAAGAAAAGTATTTATTGAGTGTTGTATGTTGATCAAAGTGGTGGTGGTGTTTATTATGGTGAGTTCAAGAAAATGTAAGAGAGAAAGTGGCGATGGTGATTTAGGGTGTTCTTGGTGTTTTGATGAATAGAATTAGAAACAGAATACAGCCGTGGCAGCAGCACATAAGTGTGAAGATGTTGAGTTATTGTAATTGGTAATTGGTTATGGAAAAGTTAGTAATTCATTTAATGCTTGAATGTATTCATTTATTTCAATTGATTTGGCCGACAGGAAGTACAGATCGTTCATGAAAAAGGAACAAAAAATATAAATAAATAAATAAAAAGGGAGAACGATAGACAACAGATTTTGGATTGTATTGTTGTTAATTTCATCAATTAGAAACAGTTTTCATCAATCAGTTATAGTAATTGAGTGAGATAGAAAACTGAATTTGGATCTTATGAATTTTAATTACGTTTTTTATCTATTTATATTTATAACTTTAATTTGTATATGTATATACTTATATATATCTTTATTTGTATAACTATATATATTTTTGTATATTAAATATATAATGAAACATAATAATATTAATTATACAAATATTAATATTAACTATCAGTTTTAATAATCATAATGAAATTAAAAAAATGACAACAATCATAATTTACCCCCAAGATTAATAATAATTATATTAGTAATAGCAACACTAATAATATAATAAGTTATGCTTATCAAAATTCATATTTAAATTACTAATACCGATATCAATATTAATAATGAAAGTAATTAATATTAGTAAAGATAACAATTTAAATGCGTTAAATTTCATATATATATATATATATATATATATATATATATATATATATATATATATATATATATATATATATATATATATATATATATATATATATATATATATATATATATATATATATATATAATATCTATAATAATATAACTAATACTGATATTAGTTTTAATATTAGTTAGTCATAATAATGAAGTAATAATATTACTATAACGATTATATCTTTAACTTATTATTAATATTTATGTAAAACTTAATAATCACATAATATGTTATATAATAACTTTTATTAAACATTATTTATTTATAAATTATATATATATATATATATATATATATATATATATATATATATATATATATATATATATATATATATATATATATATATATATATATATATATATATCACAATATACATATAATAGTTGTACATAGGAATAATATATATATTCATTTTAAATTACACTTAATTATTTTTGTATCTTATTTTACATATTTACTTTCGTTTAAATTAAAATTTCAAATTATTATATATACTTATATATATATATATATATATATATATATATATATATATATATATATATATATATATATATATATATATATATATATATATATATATATATATATATATATATATATATATATATATATATATATATATATATTTATTTATTTATTTATTTATTTGCACATAACAGTTCGTGAATCGTCGGGGATAGTCAAAGGTTAAATGTATCCATGTAAATAGTTAAAAACTTTTGGGACTCAGTTTAATAGACTTCGCTTATCGTGTTGAGATCATATGAAGATTAAGTTTAAATTTGGTCAAAAAATTCCGGGTCGTCACAGTACCCACCCGTTAAATAAATTTCGTCTCGAAATTTGATCGAGGTCGTCTTGGCTAACAATTAGAATGTTTTTCATGACGAATATAAGCTGAATATTATAGTTTTATCATCAGCGAGTAATATGAATAAAATAATTTGATTTTTGTGAAGAATACGAGTGAAGTTATCATAAAAGATTGAGATAGAGATTTAACTTTTGACGTAGTCACGGTGGATTTCTGGAATTCAAGGAATTTAGTGATAATCTTCGGAATCTATAAAAGATTTGATTTTTCGGTGATTCAGGAAATTAGGATCTCTCTAATTAAATGCGGAGAGCTGCCTTGATTTCTTTATCGGATTTTTTCACTATAAATTAACTTCTTCTGTTCTATTACTTTTACCATTCTTATACTCAATTTTCAAGTTCAAAAGATTGTGGAAATACTTAATCCAGTTCTGATCCTTGTCCTTATCCTAACTATCGTAACAATCATTTTTCTTTTCCAGCTTCCACCAGAGGAATCTGTTTACTTATACTTCGCCCTTGGGGTTATAGTGTTTTTAATTCTCCCGTATATTTATGTTGCGATAAACATTGATATACATGGTTTGTAATTTATGTGTTGTTATCGGGCTTTTTATTCTCCCTTATATTTCGGAGTTTCATACTTTTGTTTTCTCTTCCCGACCTTAAGTCAAGTGAATAATGGTCCAGAATTTGTAGATATGAAATTTGGAATGAATAGAGTTAATGTTCTAAGATAGAAATTGTAATAGCACGATCTTGATTGATTAAATTACCAGAATTCAAGAGATAAGATAGAACTATCAAGAAATTATGTTCTTGATATGTTTATATATTAGATAGAATGTAAGAGTCATGTAACATGGCACATGATAACATTATGGTCTGTGAATCATCACGTTCCATTAGAAACTCAGCATGACTTACTGTAATATAATCACGTTGATCAAGTGTCATTATATTATACTAACTCATGCATCAATTTTCAACACTACTTCAAAATCATTCATAATTTAAATTCGAATTTTTCAGAATTTTAGAAACTAAAACAGTTTCTTTTATGATATTACACAGATAGAGCGGAGAGATAATTAACATCGAACAAGAATATTTATGAAGATATCTTCAGAAATATTGAGGATATTAATAAAGAAAGATACGATGATATCTTAGAATTTCATAATCAAATTGTGATGAAGAAATTCATTCACGATGATTTAGAACGATTAAGGAGCAAGGTATTCGCTAAAGATTTCATCAGAAACAGAATCATCAGGATTCTTTATGTACAAGTTTAGTCCTTGTGATTTGTTCAGAGTCTCCTTCATGGTTTGCTCAATCCTTTTTTCAGTACCAATTTTCTTTTGAGCTTTTCCAACGTATCTTTCTTTATCATCAAACTTTTGACTGTTAAAGTCATCTACAGTTTTTGCTGCTTCATTCAGCTTTTCCAGAATTCAGTGTATTGGTTCGTAGACTGGGTGCTTTTCAGAATTTCAGAGTGAAAGATCATAATTCTAAGAGCTAAATGTTATATGTATACATATAACTGTTGATGTAGAATCGTTGCGAGATTCAAAATACTGATTGCTGATTTCCGGAAATTGGTATAGAAATTCTCGTTATAAGATACGAATGAATATATGATAAGGTCTTAATGAACAAGTAATATGGTTCTTCGGAGCGACTTAAGCCAATGAGTAATGAAGTTGCTGGTAAGTTTACTGCTAATGTGATGGAATATAAACTGTTCTCCGGTAACGATGATGAAGGGGTATCCTTTATAAATAGGTTTATTAGAATGAAAGTCGAAGTTGATTTGCTGGATCTGTGACAAAATTCGCTACCTTGAAAGGGATTGTAAAGTTATTTTGGGTAATAATAACACTAAAGGAATTAGCACAACTACGTGTTAAACGTTTACTCAAGTTCCGAGTGTTTTCAGGTGCATAACTATATGCGTCAATCTCTTCTTCCGTAGATGAAGTGCGGTTGGTTCATCCTCTCGATTGAGGTGTTTTCAAGAATCATGAAAGATATGTATGCAGATTGTAATCGTCAAGATACAAATGAGGTTTAAGATGAAATCAAGTGGCAAACTTGAAGAAATGTTTAGTTTCATATGTTATAATCAATATTTTAAATCATTTTAATTGTCCAATGTTATTAGTCCACAGTCGATAGTCCACAGTTAACATTCCAATAATTCATATATAGTTTAATATATAATATTCGAATTAACTAATACGTATCGTGACCTGCGTACATGTCTCAGACTCGATCACAACTCAAAGTATATATATTATTTGAGAATCAACCTCAACCCTGTATAGCTACCTCCAGCATTACTGTATATAGAGTGTCTATGGTTGTTCCTAATAATATATATAGATGCATCGATATGATATGTCAAAACCTTGTATACGTGTCCCGATATTTAAAGTGCGTAAAATAAATAACAGAAATTAAATGACGATAAATAAAATTTTGAGAATTTAAATTGCAATAAATAAATTGCGATAATTAAATTGTGATAAATAAATTGTGATAAATAAAATGTAATACGAAATTAATTAGTTAGCTAGGAACAGTTAGCTAGGATTTTGTTAACGTGGATTCTTAGCAGAATTTCATATAGTTAATTCGTTTGTTTCTAACAAATTTTATTTTGTCAAATATTTTCTTCATTATGCCACTTGTTGGATTCTGATAGGTCAAAATCCAAGTATGAAATTGAATGGTTATTCTGTGGTGAAAGGATACGTATATCTGTGGATGTAAGTAGGATAGTAAATGACTGTTGAATCAGATTCGAAGAATGTACAGTGTAACTTATTAATGTGAAATCTAAATATTCCTCAGGTATTACTTACCCGTTAAAATATTTTCACCATTAACAGTTTGTACAAAAGAATTTTTAATTACAATCTTTATGAAAACATATATACATATATATTTTCTTCAGATGTAAATCGTGGATTTAATGAGTCAATATGATATTAAACTCATTTGATTTATCATTAGAATAAGAATATATAATCTCTAAAACATTAGAGATTACATAATCGCCATGTCGTACGAAGATAAATGATGTAGAACGATTCGTAGAACGTTGATTATGCTCGAGGTACATAATGAGATGTTGAGGCATGGATTGTTGATGGTACTGGTGCTGTTACTGATGGTACTGTTGGTGCCGGTGATGTTGCTGAAGCTGGTACATTTTGCACCATGTTTTCCAAGACTATAACTCGAGTGCGAAGTTCGTTGACTTTATTACTCCAAGATGATTGTCGGTAGGAATGAGCGAATGAATAAGATTTAGAATCTGACTTGTGATATAGTCGTGGCGAGATACTCCGGAAATGAGAGAAAATGGTGTTTCGGACAGGTTCGCCGGTAAGTGCTTCAGGTTCTTCGCCAAGAGGGGAATGTGGTGGATGGAAGGGATCACCTTCTTCTCGTCTCCATTGATTAAGTAGGCTACGAACTCATTAGATGAATTGGGGATGGATGATTGGTTGATTCATTCTGGTGACACTGCTTTCGGAGCTTAGGTGAAACTCCATATCGGAATAGCTGTCGAAATCCGAGGAATTCGAACTGGTTGAGGGATTCATCCAGTACGATCAGATGAAGGATTTTCGATAAGAAAAAGATTATAGGATGTAGATTAGTACCCTGCAATACATAATTTACATATGCATATATAATACTAAAATCCCATAAGTTACGGATGAATATACGGAAGCTGTTAGGTAAAGATACGCTAAGATATGAATTTTGTCTATACACTATCGATGCACTAACTGCATTAAGACGTGTCTAGACTAAAAATGATAAGTAGGTAATTTTCTAAGGATGATAAGCAGATGATTTCCGACTAGAAATGATAAGCAAAACTTTTGACATGCAGACACGGTCGAAGTCCAGAATCACTAATGCATCTAAACAACTATCAGTTAGACATACTAATGCAAGACCTGGTTCACTAAGACCACCGCTCTGATACCAACTAAAACGCCCCGTCCTAATCCATCTGGACGAATACATTACATTTGGTTACTTCGCGAGGTACTTGACCTCTATATGATACATTTTACAAACATTTCATTCGTTTTTAAAAGACAAACTTTCATTACATCGAAAGTTAATGGCATGCATACCATTTCATAATATATCCAACTATAATTGACTTAATAATAATCTTGATGAACTCAAAGACTCGAATGCAACGTCTTTTGAAATATGTCATGAATGACTCCAAGTAATATCTCTAAAATGAGCAAATGCACAGCGGAAGATTTCTTTCATACCTGAGAATAAACATGCTTTAAAGTGTCAACCAAAAGGTTGGTGAGTTCATTAGTTTATCGTAATCAATCATTTCCATAATTTTAATAGACCACAAGATTTTAATTCCGTAAATACACATCTCATATCAGGCATTTCGCAAACTGCATAGAGATAAAAATCATTCATATAGTGAACACCTGGTAACCGACCTTAACAAGATGCATATAGAATATCCCCATCATTCTGGGACACCCATCGGACATGATAAACTCGAAGTACTAAAGCATTTCAAATTCCAGAATGGGGCTTGTTGGGCCCGATAGATCTATCTTTAGGATTCACGTCAATTAGGGGTGCACTAATTCTCAAAATTAGTGATGTTCCCTAATTCTTAGATTACCAGACTATAAAGGGGCATATTCGGTTTAATAATCCAGCCATAGAATGTAGTTTTAACTACTTGTGTCTATTTTGTCAAACATTTTTAAAGCAGCGCATGTATTCTCAGTCCCAAAAATATATTGCAAAAGCATTTAAAAAGGGAGCAAATGAAACTCACCTATTGTATTTTGTATTAAAAATACATATGACAACAATGAACAAGTGTAGGGTTGGCCTCGGATTCACGAACCTATACCATTTGTATATATATTAAAATATATATTCGTAATCAAACAAACTTATATATGTGTAGTTATGTTTTAAGATTAATATTTATATAACTAATACTTATAATATATTATAATAAACAAAGATTACTACCTCACAAAAAAATGGGTTCCAAAAATATAATCGGCCTTGCTCGGACTCGAACCCGCGACCTCCTGAAAAAACAACCCATCCCCTAACCAACTGCGCCACTCTTCTATTTCTGATTTTAAATTCCCACTTTAATTTAATTAACCCATCATCATCGTGAACTTATTATATCATAATTTTGTTCCATCATGATTATCATAATAGTTGCTTATCATCAGTCTATGTTCCATGATCATCATCATCTTACTAGAACATCATCATCTTCCCAAATTAACATCATCTCATCACCATTATCACTCCACCTTTATTATTCGAGTTATTAACAATATAATTGTCATTTATTATTTTAAATTATCATCATCTTCACTCATTATAAACTTCATCATCATTTCATTACATAATTTCATAAGCATAACCTAAACATTTTCTTCACTCACTCATCATCATGGACGCCATCATCATAATACCTCATGGTTAATCTTGTGTATCCCATTTATTCGACCCATATCAAAAGCAAACGAGTTCCATAGTAAAATGATTTAATTAATTGGAAGTGTTGGGTCATGTGGCCAATCTCTCTTAACTATATACAGCTAGTTCATCACAGGCCGAAATTAGAAGCTAAAGTCTAGTAGTCCAATTCACGTTCTCGGCCCAAAGACAGAAGGAAGGTTCACGGCCCTAGTGGAAATAATTAACGGCCCAAACATTGTAGCGACCCCGATAAATCGTCAAGTGACGGCGTCGTCTACGTGGGTCCCATTGCATGGTCATAAGTCTTTATGACAATGTTTAACCAAAATATGTCGCCTTCATTTCAAAATAAAGATTGTTTCCAAAGTTTACAAGAATTGTTCAACCAAAAGTTAAGTTACAAGGTTATAAGTACAAATGAAATCTAGGCGACACGGTTTAAAGTGAAGTCAAAAGACGCTCCATGAAATGCATGTATACTCGACATCCAATACAAGTATCAAATAGTGAGCGGAAGCATGTTTCACATATCGTACAAGACCTGAGAAAAACATAGAAATCTGTCAACGAAAACGTTGGTGAAATCATAGGTTTAAGTAAGTAAGTGAGTAAAAGTAAGTAAGTCGAACCACAAGGTTTGCAAAGTTGAAATAATAGTAACACATTCTAAAAGTTAATATTCACGAGCACCCAATTATCAAAGCTTAACATTCCATCCATTGTATACCCCATCCATAGTGCTAGAACAAACACTGATTCTCGAAAATATATTTCATCCGTAGACGGTAGCGAACCGTCAAAGATGAGGGTTGTCAAACCCATATGGCCATATAACATAAGTTCTCGCTTACACCATCTGATGTAACTAATGATAATCGGATTGAGGCTTTTTGTTCTAAACTCGTATGTAGAATGTTTGTTTTCCCGTTCTTGTGTTCACTTAGTTCAAAAGAATCGTTTATGTTTTCTCATCCCAAATATAAGTTCAAAAAGAGTAAAAGTGGGACTATGATCTCACCTTGAGTGCAAGAGTTAATAAAGTACTTCAACAAGTAGACGCGTGCAAAGACAAAGCTAGTCTTGACCTAAACATATAGGTTGTATCAATAACGGTAAACACAAACGGTCAAAGATGTTCAATTAGTCCTATGGCTCGTTACGACTCGATTAATATAGCATGTGAATCAATTTGTCAAGTTTCATGCACGATACAAGTAGTTAAGTATGTTAGAACGATTGTATAATCGTTTGGTTAAGTTTGACTAAAAGTCAAACTTGGTCAAAGTCAACGGGGTCGGGTCGGGTGTCCGACAATTTTCTCATGATGAGAAGTCATATACGAGCATAATAGTCAAGTTTCATGGTAAACGGGGTTATAGTAAAGCGGGAAACATTTTTGTGACATGAAAAACAAAGACAAAATGAGCTGGGCAGATGCGCGGCGCGCTATGGGTTGCGCGGCGCGCACCCAAGTGCAATACCAGGTCAGAACTTAACCAAGAAGGCAGACATCTGGGATTTTTGATTATGCGCGGCGCGCAGGTATGTGCGCGGCGCGCACTACCTGGGAAACATGTTGTTTGCAGAAAATTGGTCTAAGTCACGACCCAAAACACAATTTAACACATTTCATGCACCGAAAACACTTAAAACGCATAACCTATATCATTAGAAAGGTAATTTGACAAGGAAAACAACTAATCACATTTCATCAAGCAATTCATCAATTTCAATAACCGATTTTCCGTCAAGTGATCATTAAGAATCCATTTTTAAAGTTTCAAGCTCATCAAATGCATTTTAAGTTTTGGGAATCCAATTCACACATGTGATATGCCGTTTTGAAGGTAATCAAACACACATTGCAACTAAACACTTATCAACAACAATTCATAGCATTTGATGCACCAAAAGTTCATATAAAGCTTATCAAACCCTAATCCAAAATCACCAAAATCACTAATCAAGTTTATGAAGTTTTACAAATCAACCTACACATCAAATTGAAGCTAGTGACACTAGGAACACATCTAATACTTGCACTTTAACATATTAACAACATTTAAGCATCCAAATCATAAATCAATCACACCAAACTTTCAAGTTCATGCTAGTTATCAAAAATAACGAAATCGAACATATAAATCATATATTCATGTTAGACTTGAGCCATAGACACTAATTAACAACTTTATAAGTTAAAAACATCAAGAACACAAAAATCTAGTGATTTTAGAAAGTTACCCAAACGAGATGAGGTTGGTATGAAATCGAAGAGGAAGATGCAAGGATTCCAAATATGTAATTTGTTTGGATTGAAGCTTGATCGATTTAAAATGGATGATGATTTCTTGTTTGAAGATTTGAGAGAATTCTTGAAAGTGTTAAAAGAAAATGAAAATGAAAATGGAAGGGAATGGGGAGGTGGGTGTTGACTAGTCAAAAGCTAGTCACATCTTTGCTCCCTTGGCGAAACTAGTCCCTCGAGTTTGTTGTCGGGTGCGGGAATTAACCAAACGAAATATTTTAAAACGTTAGAGTAAACGAGTGATGTTATAATTAAATAACGAGAATATTATGAACGTTAGTTAACGAAAGATGCCAAATTAAATGACGAAAGATATTATTTAAAAAAAAAAAGACGGTGTTAAAATAAATTTAACGGAAAAACGCGGGATGTTACATTATCCACACCTCAAAAGAAATTTCGTCCCGAAATTTAGTTGGAAGTAATAGTCGATGTCTCTTACTCGAGACCTAGTGTAGTAACTCTACGAATGATTGAAGGTACTTTCTTAGACATTCCACGAATCCGGATAGTCGGGGTGTTACGTTGTATTAGGGCTTGGTTTTACGATCCACAAGTTCAGCCGGTTTTTCCTATGAGGAGGAGTTTGTCATCAATAGTTGGTGCATCTAGAAGGATTGCACGTTCCTATTCCGCAGGACACGTTTCTAAGTTTGTTACACGAAATGTAGGGTAAACGGAAACTTAATTGAGTCGGCCGTTCTAAATGGTAGGAAGCGGCTCCAATACGCCCCAAGGTTTCAAAAGGTTCAATATTGCGGATATAACCTTCCTCGATTTCCCAAAATGAATTACACCTTTCCAAGGTGCGGTTTCTCAATATTACGCGGTTACACACTGGGATTTGTGAGGTTTTCATCTAAGTTTGGTATAACTCTTTTGGGCGACTACGGGTCGTCTCGAGCCCTTCTCGGACTTGGATTATCTCAATTGTTGTTTCTTGGATGAGTTAAGATTCGGTGTTTTGTTTGCCACATGCTTTGGTCCAACGAATAGGGGTATGACATTAGCGGTCATATAGGGTTTCGGAAAGTGCGTGTGAACACACGAGTGGTAACTACTGTTGTAAGAGGGATCTACTAAAAGCGACCATGCAAGTTTGAAACATGTCTTTCGAAGACGTAAATCGTTCGTTTGTTCGGTTCGTCTGTTTGTGGGTGGTACGCGGTACTCATGTCTAAGCGGGTCTCCAAGGTTTCTTGTAAAACTAGAAGTGAAACGAGTATTTCGATACGGGATAATTGACAAGGATACACCGTGTTGGAATAGAATCTCTTAAGATATGTTTGAACAAGTCAGTTAGGGTTCACAAAAAAAATGTTCGTTAGGACTATTCACCCTCGTGGCGAATACTAATGTAATGTGAGGAGTTTCTCTATCCATGGAGAAATGTTACAAGGAGTTTCCTTAAACGGAAATGCGAGCGATAAAGATAGGAGTGACATGAGGACTGAGAATAGGATGAGCTTACATCTCGAGGTTGCCATAACGCGCCTCTAGTTGTCGAAAATTGAAGTCTGGAAGAGAAACAAGATAGTACACGTAATTGTATAGTTCGGGGTTGAATAATAGTTGGCCGATTTTCAGAAACACAAGGACGTTAAGTCAAAGAAGAGTGAAGTATCGTTGGATTGTGTGTTATCTTAAATTCCAGTAATATCAGACAGTAACGGTGAAATAACAGAGGTATGTGTGTGGTACGTGATGACGAGAAAGTTGATTGGATCCACAATTTAGTATTCGAATTCTTCGTGCAAAAATAACGAATTTCAGTTCCGTTGATTTCGAGTCGAGAGAGTATGCCTTTCGGGCGTTTAAGTAGAATTATTTCCATGTTTGAGTTCCATCTGTTGCTATACGATTTTTTTTTTTTTTTAACTAGAAATGTTGGTGTGAAGAATCACGCTCAAGGTGCGAACACGGAGAGGTTTAAAGTTTTCCTTAGTGAGTTAACGAGTTTAAAAGTCGTGTAACACGAGAAAAGTCAGAAATGAATCTTCGGTAATAACAGACGAGATCTAAGATTTTTACGAATACAAGTCCGAGTTGGTAGAGTTTCCTGATTACATGTGGCTTGATTTCGAGATTGATTGTAATGCCTTGACCATTAACATCATGGTCTAGAAAATTGGACTTCGTTCAACAGAAATTCTCACTCGGAGAATTTGGTATAGAGTTGCTCTTTTCTCAAAAGTTCGAGCGTAAGATGGTGATGTTGTTCGTTTTCCTTCTTTACTTAAATAAGTTAAGATGTCATCCATAAATACGATAACAGATTTGTCTAGATAAGTTGCATACGTGGTTTAGGAGGTTCATGAATACGGACGGAGTCCTAAATAAATCAAACGGTACTAAGAGAGATTTACAACTAACGTTGCGAGCTCGGAAAATGGCTTAGGAGACATCGTCTCCCTTAACCCCCAATTGATGATAACCAGAACGGAGGTCGATTTGGAACATACGAGATTCATGCAAATAATCATGAGGTCATGGATGTGAGGGAGAGGGTATCGGTTTTCAACCGAAAATTTCTTAGTTCACAATAATCTATACATAAATGTAGGGCAACAATTTCTCCTTAATGACTGGATTTTGAGTTCCTTAGTTCTATAGGTGTCGAGTCCAATTTCTTAACGCATATCCTCCGATAGAATTTATAGGCACACAATATTTTTCCGTTGGTCACTTAAATCGTCTAAGTAGTATCTGGGGGAAAGAGGTGGAATATAAAGAGCACGAGTCAAATCCTTGGTTATAAAACGTCTAACGGTACTCGAATCGAATAAGTATGAAACATACGGTTTGTTGTGAAGAAACGTACCCGTGACTAGTCCATCATCGTCTCGGGCATCCTAGGTGTCGATGTTGAAAGTTCAACAGCGCGCGTTGGTTTTTGCTTTATTCTTTGGGCATTCATTCCTAAAATGACCCGATTGGCCACATTTGTAGCAAATACTCGGCTTTGGTGCGTCGGGCCCCTTTTGAGTGACGGGGGCGGTACTTCCACAATACTTGGCAATATGACCACTACCTTGGCACCGATGGCAAATTAGCTTGCCACATTCACCAAAATGATGCTTGTGGCATTTGTTGCAAAAAGGTCGCGTCCCGGCATAACTTTTCTTGCCGACGGGGGTGAGAGGTTCCTTGGAAAAGTTGTTATTGTTGTGGTTGCTTGGTTGCGAGGCTTCCCATTTTCTTTTGTTGTTACCCGGGTGGTTTTCGACCATTCGTACCGGTGCTTCCATTTCATTCACCGTTTCTAAAGTTTGGTGGGCCTTTGTTAAAGCCTCTTGTAGGTTAGTGGGTTGGGATGCCATTACCCCGTGTTGAATGCTCTTAGGGAGGCCATCCACGTAAAGTTCGACTCTTAGGGATTCGGGAGTCATGAGATTTGGACACATTGAGACTAGTTCGGTAAACCGTTGATTATAAGCTCCGAGGTCATTCCCGACCGTTCTTAAATTCCTTAGCCCTTGCTCGAGCCTTCGAGTCTCATCGCGCGGGAAGTATTCGGTGATCATTCTTTCTCTTAATTCGGTCCAAGAGAGTGTAAGGGCTTCATCGATACCCACTGATTGTACATACGTGTTCCACCATGAGAGAGCGATACCGGTAAGAGTGAGGGTGGAAAACTTGACCTTATCTTGGTTTCGACAACCGCTCATATCAAAAACGGTCTCCATTTGTTCAAACCATCGGGTGAGAATAATCGGTCCTCCGGTTCCATCGAAAGTGGGAGGGTTGTACTTCATGAAGTTCTTGTAGGAGCAACCTTCGCTTGAATTACCGGTTCCATGATTGTTGTTGTTAGAAAAGTGATCGGTCATGGCCGTACCCACGGCGGTGGTTATCATTCGTTGAAGAGCTTGTTCTAGGGTTTCGAGAGGAGTATTGTGTTGACCTTGGTGAGCCATTGTTCCTTCATGACACAAGAATATCGTTGGTTAGTATTTTCAACAATACTAACCGTGGCATGGAATAAGGATAGAGAGAAAATTTTCCTTGACTCGCCTTAAATTCTCTATGTCATAATGTCAGAACGTCCATGTGAATCACCGTAATATAATCCCGGAAATTATATTACCCTGATTCTCATGTGCATTTAACATTACTTCATAAAGTCAAGGTGGCGCATCAACAAAATTTATCAACGTAAGATCAAGATCGAATACGAGTTAGATATGATAGAAGAGTTCCAGTATAAATGCACAAATAGTCAAGTAATTCCTACTTCAGTCTATATGCCGGTTGTAGTCTAGATTCACCTATGTACCCTATGACTCGGGGTGGACACAAATGAACTCTAAATCCCTACAACCAAGGCTCTGATACCACTTGTAGCGACCCCGACAAATCGTCAAGTGACGGCGTCGTCTACATGGGTCCCATTGCATGGTCATAAGTCTTTATGACAATGTTTGACCAAAATATGTCGCCTTCATTTCAAAATAAAGATTGTTTCCAAAGTTTACAAGAATTGTTCAACCAAAAGTTAAGTTACAAGGTTATAAGTACAAATGAAATCTAGGCGACACGGTTTAAAGTGAAGTCAAAAGACGCTCCATGAAATGCATGTATACTCGACATCCAATACAAGTATCAAATAGTGAGCGGAAGCATGTTTCACATATCGTACAAGACCTGAGAAAAACATAGAAATCTGTCAACGAAAACGTTGGTGAAATCATAGGTTTAAGTAAGTAAGTGAGTAAAAGTAAGTAAGTCGAACCACAAGGTTTGCAAAGTTGAAATAATAGTAACACATTCTAAAAGTTAATATTCACGAGCACCCAATTATCAAAGCTTAACATTCCATCCATTGTATACCCCATCCATAGTGCTAGAACAAACACTGATTCTCGAAAATATATTTCATCCGTAGACGGTAGCGAACCGTCAAAGATGAGGGTTGTCAAACCCATATGGCCATATAACATAAGTTCTCGCTTACACCATCTGATGTAACTAATGATAATCGGATTGAGGCTTTTTGTTCTAAACTCGTATGTAGAATGTTTGTTTTCCCGTTCTTGTGTTCACTTAGTTCAAAAGAATCGTTTATGTTTTCTCATCCCAAATATAAGTTCAAAAAGAGTAAAAGTGGGACTATGATCTCACCTTGAGTGCAAGAGTTAATAAAGTACTTCAACAAGTAGACGCGTGCAAAGACAAAGCTAGTCTTGACCTAAACATATAGGTTGTATCAATAACGGTAAACACAAACGGTCAAAGATGTTCAATTAGTCCTATGGCTCGTTACGACTCGATTAATATAGCATGTGAATCAATTTGTCAAGTTTCATGCACGATACAAGTAGTTAAGTATGTTAGAACGATTGTATAATCGTTTGGTTAAGTTTGACTAAAAGTCAAACTTGGTCAAAGTCAACGGGGTCGGGTCGGGTGTCCGACAATTTTCTCATGATGAGAAGTCATATACGAGCATAATAGTCAAGTTTCATGGTAAACGGGGTTATAGTGAAGCGGGAAACATTTTTGTGACATGAAAAACAAAGACAAAATGAGCTGGGCAGATGCGCGGCGCGCTATGGGTTGCGCGGCGCGCACCCAAGTGCAATACCAGGTCAGAAATTAACCAAGAAGGCAGACATCTGGGATTTTTGATTATGCGCGGCGCGCAAGTATGTGCGCGGCGCGCACTACCTGGGAAACATGTTGTTTGCAGAAAATTGGTCTAAGTCACGACCCAAAACACAATTTAACACATTTCATGCACCGAAAACACTTAAAACGCATAACCTATATCATTAGAAAGGTAATTTGACAAGGAAAACAATTAAGCACATTTCATCAAGCAATTCATCAATTTCAATAACCGATTTTCCGTCAAGTGATCATTAAGAATCCATTTTTAAAGTTTCAAGCTCATCAAATGCATTTTAAGTTTCGGGAATCCAATTCACACATGTGATATGCCGTTTTGAAGGTAATCAAACACACATTGCAACTAAACACTTATCAACAACAATTCATAGCATTTGATGCACCAAAAGTTCATATAAAGCTTATCAAACCCTAATCCAAAATCACCAAATCACTAATCAAGTTTATGAAGTTTTACAAATCAACCTACACATCAAATTGAAGCTAGTGACACTAGGAACACATCTAATACTTGCACTTTAACATATTAACAACATTTAAGCATCCAAATCATAAATCAAACACACCAAACTTTCAAGTTCATGCTAGTTATCAAAAATAACGAAATCGAACATATAAATCATATATTCATGTTAGACTTGAGCCATAGACACCAATTAACAACTTTATAAGTTAAAAACATCAAGAACACAAAAATCTAGTGATTTTAGAAAGTTACCCAAACGAGATGAGGTTGGTATGAAATCGAAGAGGAAGATGCAAGGATTCTAAATATGTAATTTGTTTGGATTGAAGCTTGATCGATTTAAAATGGATGATGATTTCTTGTTTGAAGATTTGAGAGAATTCTTGAAAGTGTTAAAAGAAAATGAAAATGAAAATGGAAGGGAATGGGGAGGTGGGTGTTGACTAGTCAAAAGCTAGTCACATCTTTGCTCCCTTGGCGAAACTAGTCCCTCGAGTTTGTTGTCGGGTGCGGGAATTAACCAAACGAAATATTTTAAAACGTTAGAGTAAACGAGTGATGTTATAATTAAATAACGAGAATATTATGAACGTTAGTTAACGAAAGATGCCAAATTAAATGACGAAAGATATTATTTAAAAAAAAAAAAAAAGACGGTGTTAAAATAAATTTAACGGAAAAATGCGGGATGTTACAAACATTAGATTATATAATCCGTGTATTGCCTCAGTTTTACTTGTCGGCTGGGTAATAAAAAGAATATAAAGGAATCGAGCTTAACATGTGGATTTTACGGATGTCAGTGGAGGAAAGGGTCCATGAATAAAGAGATATCTATTACTCTTTTTTTTTTTTAAATTACCTCTTTTGCAACCCACTACCGAATCATTATTGCAAGTGGGTATCCATTGCATTACAGCTTGTCGACAATAATATATATATGGCAACTTGTTCGCATGCTTCCATTCATACGTTACATAGTTTAAACAATAGCAGTAGAAGTCGAAGTCAGAAAAAATATAGCAGGTTAACGGGGTGGTGATGAAAGGGTGAATAAGGTGGTTCAATGGGTGATTCAAAAACAAATATTATGTTGTAGCGGTTACAGGAATTTTTGACAGTTCATGGTGTTTCCAACAGAAAATGAAAACGGAAAATAGAATGGGTTCGTTGATGGTATGAGGGTTATAATGCTAAAAACGAACATATATTTCATAGCATTATCCCTCAAGAAAGACAAGCTTTTGGTTGCAATTGTTCTATTTACAAGTGATATTCGTTTAAATAATAAAAGTTGAAGACAAAAGACAGATTCGACGAATTGAAGATGCAAACGACTAAAAAGCTCAAAAGTACAAAGTACAATCAAAGTGGTTCAAATTATTGATGAGAAACGTCTAAAAGTTACAAAAGTACGAGCCGAGAAACACAAAGTACAAGATATTAAATAGTACGAAAGGACGTTCGAAAATCCGGAACCGGGACCAGAGTCAACTCTCAACTCGCGACGCAACGGACTAAAAATTACAAGTCAACTATGCACATAAATATAATATAATATATAAATAATTCTTAAAATTATATATATATTATATTTATTTATTAAAACCGTCGGCAAATAAAAAACAAAAGTATGTGAGCTGTAAAAGAAGGCCATGCGATCGCATGGCCAGGAAGACCAAAAACCATGCGATCGCAGCACAGTATCAGCTTAGGTCCTATAAAGTTCGCGTGTTTTGGCCGAAAATTACACACCTTTTTCTAATCTATCTCTCACTCTCTACGATATATATATATATATATATATATATATATATATATATATATATATATATATATATATATATATATATATATATATATATATATATATATATATATATATATATATATATATATATATATATATATATATAATTTATAATTTTAATTTAATAATAATAAGGGTATGTTAGCGAATATTGTAAGTGTGTAAGTCGAAATTCTGTCCGTGTAACGCTACGCTATTATTAATCATTGTAAGTTATGTTCAACCTTTTTAAATTAATGTCTCGTAGCTAAGTTATTATTATGATTATTTAAATCAAAGTAATCATGATGTTGGGCTAAATATTAAAGACGGGGTAATTGGGCTTTGTACCATAATTGGGGTCTGAACAAAAGAACGACACTTGTGGAAATTAGACTATGGGCTATTAATAGGCTTTATATTTGTTTAATTGAATGATAGTTCGTTAATTTAATATAAAAATTTACAATTGGACGTACCTATAAATAAACCATATACACTCGATCGGACACGATGGGCGGGATATTTATAAGTACTAATAATCGTTCATTTAACCGGACACGGGAATGGATTAATAGTTAATGGACTCATTAAAATAGGGGTGGATTACATGCAAGGACACTTGGTGTAATTGATAATAAAGTATTAAAACCTTATTACAGTTTAAGTCCCCAATTAGTTGGAATATTTGACTTCAGATATAAGGATAATTTGACGAGGACACTCGCACTTTGTATTTATGACCGATGGACTATTATGGACAAAAACAAGATGGATATATTGAATAATTCAGGACAAAGGACAATTAACCCATGGTAATAAACTAAAATTAACATGTCAAACATTATGATTACGGAAGTTTAAATAAGCATAATTTTTTTATTTCATATTTCATCGCACTTTTATTTACTGTCATTTTATTTATTGCACTTTTAATTATCGTACTTTTTAATTATCGCAATTTTATTTACCTTCATTTTTATTTATCGCACTTTTATTTATCGCACTTTAATTTATCGTTATTTACTTTACGCTTTAAATTAAGTTATATTTATTTTTAATATTTTACATTAGGTTTTAACTGCGACTAAAGTTTTAAAATCGACAAACCTGTCATTAAACGGTAAAAACCTCCTTTTATAATAATAATACTATATATATATATATATATATATATATATATATATATATATATATATATATATATATATATATATATTATATACAAATATAGTTTTAAAAATATAGCGTTAAACTTGGCTAGATCCCTGTGGAACGAACCGGACTTACTAAAAACTACACTACTGTACGATTAGGTACACTGCCTATAAGTGTTGTAGTAAGGTTTAGGTATATCCACTCTATAAATAAATAAATAATTTGTGTAAAATTGTATCGTATTTAATAGTATTTTGAAACAAAAATATAACTATTTCGTACTACACCTCGCACACATCAAGTATTTTTGGCGCCGCTACCGGGGAACTTCTTAAACGCCGGAAGCGAAACGCTATATATAAAAATCAGAAAAAAATATATTTTAGTTTTTAAGTTATTTTTGTAAAAATATATGTTTATAAGTTTTAAATATTAAAAAATACGAAAATATTAAAAAAAAAAAATATTTTTTAGTTATAAAATACTAATAAGTAATTTTTATTTAAAATATATGTTTTAGTTAAGTTATAAAACATTTTCTATAAAATAAAAACAAAAAATTAAAAAAAAAGTAAAACGTAAAAAGAAAAAAATAATAAAAAAACAAATCTAAGCATGCAAGTATTTCGACCTGCATCCCAGCTGAAACTGCATCTCATGCGATTGCATGAGATGGGTGCTTGAAACCCATGCGACCGCATGTGGCATCCTGACACGTCTGATACATCTGCCGACAGCATTAATTACGGAGTATTAATAATTATTATTATTATTATAAACCCTAATTAGGGTTAATTATAATATTAATTAGTTTAGTTTTTAGTTTTAACTAGTTGTGGAGCCCTCGCTTCGCGCTGGGGGCTCCGTTTTGAATGCGAGTTAAAAAAAAAGTCTTTATCTATTTTGTAAAAATGAATTTTTTTCGACATCTAACATTGAAGGGTTGTTCCTTTTGTAAAAGTTGCTTCTTTTAGTGTTCGGGTTTTATTTATAAAAAAAAGTTAGTAAAGTGGGGGTTTGATTTGTATTTTAATAAAAGTTAAGGGGTTAAGTTTGTGAAATTTGAAAAAAATATACGTATAAAGTGGGGGTTCGATTTGTATTTTAATAAAAGTTAGAGGGTTAAGTTTGTGAAAATTGAATAGTAGTAAAAAAAAAAAGTTAGTAAAGTGGGGGTTCTATTGGTATTTTAATAAAAGCTAGGGGGTTAAGTTTGTGAAATTTGAAAAAAATATACGTATAAAGTGGGGGTTCGATTTGTATTTTAATAAAAGTTAAGGGGTTAAGTTTGTAAAAATTGAAAAAGGAATAGAGCTATTCATAAGATTTTGTCTATTAGTTATATTGTATAATTTTTAATTTATGTTATAATTAGTTTTATTAAATATATAAATTAATACTTTTATAAAATAATAATATAAAAATAATATTTTTATAAAAAAATTGTATTTTTATAACTTTAAGCCTATTTTTATATTTTGAATATTTTTAATCGTTAAAGCGTATTTTTATTAATTTTTCGTTCGTAATTAGTTCGTAACTTAGTATTTTGCCGCAGTTATTTTATATTTCTAGATTTTTAGGCTTTGCCGTAAAATCCCTTAAGTGCTTTTTCTTTAGGCTAAGATTTAGGTGCTTTAGAATTTTGCGACGCCGTTTTAAGATTTTAGTACTTTTTAAGTTATTGCCGTTTTGGATATAGAATTTCGCTAAGCTTTAATACATTTAGACGCAACTTTTGATTCTTAGTTTTTAGACTTTTAAGTTTCAACGCGCTACATTCTTTTTATTATTTTCCGACCTTTTATTTTTCGACGTTTTTCGACGCGCTCTTTTTCTTTCTTATTTCTCGACGCACTAGTTTTTAGGACATAGAATTTTCTATTTCTTCTCTAAAATTTCTTTAAATTTCAACGAAAAATTATTTTAAGTGGTTAAATTGATAGACATCCAAAATTTTCTGCTCGTAGTAATAGTTGGATTTGTTAGTGGCGAGTTGTGGGCTTCCGATTTAAAGGGTTCTGGCTACCTGCTGCATCTATTGGCTATTCGAAAAGTGTGTAAAATCAGAAAAGTCTATTAATTTGATAACTTATATAATTTTTATCTTTTATAACTAATAGGATATTCAGTGAATGCACCGAGCAAAACGTTCACCACCTTTCATACGTTCACCACCTGTAACTCGATCAAGACATCTAGCCAATATTGTCGTCGTTGATTTTTCTTTAGAATCGTCATCAAGTCGACCAAGTACTCCAATTCAAATTTTCAATAATCCATTTTTTGAACCCGACCTCACAATTGAGAATCCGGAAGATATTCAGGGACAATTCAGAGATCCTGAACCATTAATCTTTCCTCCGGAACCACAAATCATTCAAACAGAGATTGTCGAGGAACAAACCATTAAATCAGAATCCTCTAGTGATTCAGATTCAACAAAATCAATCATGGAAAATCTGGAACCTCTAAGTATGGAAGACCGAATGAGAGTTAAACGCACTAGCCAAGGTCACGCAATTACTCAACCAGACATTAATGCGCCAGATTATGAAATAAAAGGACAAATACTACACATGGTAACTAATCAATGCCAATTTAGTGGTGCGCCGAAGGAAGATCCAAACGAACATCTTCGTACCTTTAATAGAATCTGTACTCTATTTAAAATCCGAGAAGTGGAGGATGAACAGATCTATCTCATGTTATTTCCCTGGACTTTAAAGGGAGAAGTCAAAGATTGGTTAGAATCGTTACGTGAAGGGGCGATTGATACATGGGATGTTTTAGTTGAAAAATTTCTTAAACAATTTTTCCCGGCATCTAAAGCCGTAAGACTTCAAGGAGAAATTGTTACGTTCACACAAAAGCCAAATGAAACTCTACATGAAGCTTGGACAAGATTTAGAAAGTTCTTAAGAGGTTGTCCGCAACATGGTTTAGACACTTATCAAATAGTAAAAATATTCTACCAAGGATGCGACATCACTACACGAAAAGACATTGATATAGCAGCTGGTGGTTCCATTATGAAGAAAACCGCAACTGAAGCTTACAAAATTATTGATAACACTGCTTCCCACTCACATGAGTGGCACCAAAAAAAAGATATCGTTAGATCATCTAAAGCAGCTAGAGCCGATTCTAGCCATGACTTTGATTCCATTTCTGCAAAGATAGATGCTGTCGAGAGACGAATGGAAAAGATGACTAAAGATATTCACTTTATACGAATTAGTTGTGAGCAGTGTGGAGGACCACATTTGACAAAAGATTGTATCAGTATTGAACAAACAATGGAACAAAGAGAGAATGTTTCATACATGAACCAAAGACCTGGAAATAATTATCAGAATAATTATCAACCGCCAAGACTAATCTACAATCAAAACCAGAATTATAACCGAAATGTTCCATACAACAACCAACAAGGTCCTAGCAATCAACAAGTATCTAATAATACTTACAATCAGCAAAGACCTATTTTTCAAAACAAACCACCACAAACCGATGATAAAAAGCCAAATCTAGAAGACATGATATCAAAGCTAGTTGAATCTCAAACTCAATTTTTCACATCTCAGAAACAAACGAATGAACAAAATGCTCAAGCATTTAGAAATCAACAAGCTTCTATTCAAAATTTGGAACAAGAAGTAAGTAACCTAGCAAGGTTGATAGGTGAAAGAAAACTGGGAAGTCTACCTAGCGATACAAATGCTAACCCCCAGAATGAAACAGCTAAAGCCATTACCACGAGAAGCGTTATTACACTTAAACCACCTAAAATACCTGTAATTTCTGATGATTCTACTCCTACTACACAGGCACCACAGCCTGAGCAAGATAAGGAAACAGAAGTGGTAATTGAAAAGGTTAATGAAGATAACACAGTTAAAGCTAAGCCTTATGTTAAACCATACCAACCACCACTTCCTTACCCGAGTAAAATGAGAAAAGAAAGACTTGAAGTCGAGCAATCTAAATTCTTGGATATGTTTAAACAAATAAATGTAAATCTTCCTTTCATTGATGTGATTTCAGAATGCCTAGATATGCTAAATTTCTGAAAGATCTAATCACAAATAGAAAGAAAATGGAAGAACTCTTGGCTGTTACTATGAATGCTAATTGTTCTGCAGTGCTGTTGAATAAGATACCAGAAAAATTATCAGATCCAGGAAGTTTCACGATTCCATATTTTCTGGGTAGTCTTAGTTCAATAGAAGCATTGGTAGATTTAGGTGCTAGTATAAATCTAATGCCGTATTCACTATACGCTAAACTAGACCTTGGAGAATTGAAACCAACACGAATAAGCATACAACTAGCCGATCGATCAGTAAAATATCCTAGAGGGATAATGGAAAACATGCTAGTTAAAGTTGGTACTTTAGTATTTCCAGTAGATTTTGTTATTCTGGATATGGAAGAAGATTCTCGAGTTCCCCTCATATTAGGAAGACCATTCTTAAACACTGCTAAAGCAATAATAGATGTGTTTGGTAAGACACTGACCTTAAGTATAGAGGACGAGAGTGTTACCTTTTCTGTGGATAGAGCCATGCAACAACTATAATCTGCATATGATACATGTTATTACATTCAAACTATAGATTCACATGCAGAATTGTTAGAAGAATTTCCAGAATTACAAGGAACAGGAGTGTAGTGACCCGAACTTTTCCATGTTTATATATATTAATTGAGATTGATATTTACATGATTAAATGTTTCCAACATGTTAAGCAATCAAACTTGTTAAGACTTGATTAATTGAAATATGTTTCATATAGACAATTGACTACCCAAGTTGACCGGTGATTCACGAACGTTAAAACTTGTAAAAACTATATGATGACATATATATGGATATATATATAGTTAACATGATACTATGATAAGTAAACATATCATTAAGTATATTAACAATGAACTACATATGTAAAAACAAGACTACTAACTTAATGATTTTTAAACGAGACATATATGTAACGATTATCGTTGTAAAGACATTTAATGTATATATATCATATTAAGAGATATTCATACATGATAATATCATGATAATATAATAATTTAAAATCTCATTTGATATTATAAACATTGGGTTAACAACATTTAACAAGATCGTTAACCTAAAAGTTTCAAAACAACACTTACATGTAACGACTAACGATGACTTAACGACTCAGTTAAAATGTATATACATGTAGTGTTTTAATATGTATTTATACACTTTTGAAAGACTTCAATACACTTATCAAAATACTTCTACTTAACAAAAATTCTTACAATTACATCCTCGTTTAGTTTCATCAACAATTCTACTCGTATGCACCCGTATTCGTACTCGTACAATACACAGCTTTTAGATGTATGTACTATTGGTATATACACTCCAATGATCAGATTTTAGTAGCCCATGTGAGTCACCTAACACATGTGGGAACCATCATTTGGCAACTAGCATGAAATATCTCATAAAATTACAAAAATATGAGTAATCATTCATGACTTATTTACATGAAAACAAAATTACATATCCTTTATATCTAATCCATACACCAACGACCAAAAACACCTACAAACACTTTCATTCTTCAATTTTCTTCATCTAATTGATCTCTCTCAAGTTCTATCTTCAAGTTCTAAGTGTTCTTCATAAATTCCAAAAGTTCTAGTTTCATAAAATCAAGAATACTTTCAAGTTTGCTAGCTCACTTCCAATCTTGTAAGGTGATCATCCAACCTCAAGAAATCTTTGTTTCTTACAGTAGGTTATCATTCTAATACAAGGTAATAATCATATTCAAACTTTGGTTCAATTTCTATAACTATAACAATCTTATTTCAAGTGATGATCTTACTTGAACTTGTTTTCGTGTCATGATTCTGCTTCAAGAACTTCGAGCCATCCAAGGATCCATTGAAGCTAGATCCATTTTTCTCTTTTCCAGTAGGTTTATCCAAGGAAATTAAGGTAGTAATGATGTTCATAACATCATTCGATTCATACATATAAAGCTATCTTATTCGAAGGTTTAAACTTGTAATCACTAGAACATAGTTTAGTTAATTCTAAACTTGTTCGCAAACAAAAGTTAATCCTTCTAACTTGACTTTTAAAATCAACTAAACACATGTTCTATATCTATATGATATGCTAACTTAATGATTTAAAACCTGGAAACACGAAAAACACCGTAAAATCGGATTTACGCCGTCGTAGTAACACCGCGGGCTGTTTTGGGTTAGTTAATTAAAAACTATGATAAACTTTGATTTAAAAGTTGTTATTCTGAGAAAATGATTTTTATTATGAACATGAAACTATATCCAAAAATTATGGTTAAAGTCAAAGTGGAAGTATGTTTTCTAAAATGGTCATCTAGACGTCGTTCTTTCGACTGAAATGACTACCTTTACAAAAACGACTTGTAACTTATTTTTCCGACTATAAACCTATATTTTTTCTGTTTAGATTCATAAAATAGAGTTCAATATGAAATCATAGCAATTTGATTCACTCAAAACGGATTTAAAATGAAGAAGTTATGGGTAAAACAAGATTGGATAATTTTTCTCATTTTAGCTACGTGAAAATTGGTAACAAATCTATTCCAACCATAACTTAATCAACTTGTATTGTATATTATGTAATCTTGAGATACCATAGACACGTATACAATGTTTCGACCTATCATGTCGACACATCTATATATATTTCGGAACAACCATAGACACTCTATATGTGAATGTTGGAGTTAGCTATACAGGGTTGAGGTTGATTCCAAAATATATATAGTTTGAGTTGTGATCAATACTGAGGTACGTATACACTGGGTCGTGGATTGATTCAAGATAATATTTATCGATTTATTTCTGTACATATAACTGTGGACAACTAGTTGTAGGTTACTAACGAGGACAGCTGACTTAATAAACTTAAAACATTAAAATATATTAAAAGTGTTGTAAATATATTTTGAACATACTTTGATATATATGTATATATTGTTATAGGTTCGTGAATCAACCAGTGGCCAAGTCTTACTTCCCGACGAAGTAAAAATCAGTGAAAGTGAGTTATAGTCCCACTTTTAAAATCTAATATTTTTGGGATGAGAATACATGCAGGTTTTATAAATGATTTACAAAATAGACACAAGTACATGAAACTACATTCTATGGTTGAATTATCGAAATCGAATATGCCCCTTTTTATTAAGTCTGGTAATCTAAGAATTAGGGAACAGACACCCTAATTGACGCGAATCCTAAAGATAGATCTATCGGGCCCAACAAGCCCCATCCAAAGTACCGGATGCTTTAGTACTTCGAAATTTATATCATATCCGAAGGGTGTCCCGGAATGATGGGGATATTCTTATATATGCATCTTGTTAATGTCGGTTACCAGGTGTTCACCATATGAATGATTTTTATCTCTATGTATGGGATGTGTATTGAAATATGAAATCTTGTGGTCTATTGTTACGATTTGATATATATAGGTTAAACCTATAACTCACCAACATTTTTGTTGACGTTTTAAGCATGTTTATTCTCAGGTGATTATTAAGAGCTTCCGCTGTCGCATACTTAAATAAGGACGAGATTTGGAGTCCATGCTTGTATGATATTGTGTAAAAACTGCATTCAAGAAACTTATTTTGTTGTAACATATTTGTATTGTAAACCATTATGTAATGGTCGTGTGTAAACAGGATATTTTAGATTATCATTATTTGATAATCTACGTAAAGCTTTTTAAACCTTTATTGATGAAATAAAGGTTATGGTTTGTTTTAAAATGAATGCAGTCTTTGAAAAACGTCTCATATAGAGGTCAAAACCTCGCAACGAAATCAATTAATATGGAACGTTTTTAATCAATAAGAACGGGACATTTCAAGGAGAATGTTCTTTAGGAGAAGGAACTGAACCAATTGATGAAGCTGAAATGTTAGCTACACTCATGGTTAATGATTATGAACCAACAACAGAAGAAATTCAAATGCTAAAAGAGGAAGACAGATATCGATACAAATCATCGATAGAAGAACCACCGACATTAGAGTTAAAGCCACTTCCAAACCATTTGGAATACGCTTATTTACATGGTGAATCTGAATTACCTGTAATAATATCGTCTTCTCTTACTGAAAATGAAAAATCTCGACTCATTTATGTGCTAAAAGCTCATAAACCAGCTATTGCATGGAAGATTCATGATATTAAAGGCATAAGTCTTTCGTATTGCACACATAAAATCCTTATGGAAGAAGGTCATAAAACATATGTGCAACGCCAACGAAGACTAAATCCTAATATGCAAGATGTTGTTAAGAAATAAATTATTAAACTGCTAGATGCATGTTTAATTTATCCAATCTCTGATAGTCCATGGGTAAGCCCAGTTCAATGTGTTCCTAAGAAGGGTGGCATGACTGTCAACACTGTAGTGACTCGAACTTTTCCATGTTTATATATATTAATTGAGATTGATATTTACATGACTAAATGTTTCCAAGGTGTTAAGTAATCAAACTTGTTAAGTAATCAAACTTGTTAAGACTTGATTAAATGAAATAAGTTTCATATAGACAATTGATCACCCAAGTTGACCGGCGATTCACGAACGTTACAAATTTGTAAAAACTACATGTTGTGGTATATATAGACATATATATATGGTTGACATGAGATTATGATGAGTAAGTATCTCACTAAGTATATTAACAATGTGTGATATACATAAGAAATGAGATTACTAAGTTAAGAAACTCGAAATGATATATATAACGATTATCGTTATGATAACGTCTACTAAATACATATGTATCATATTAAGATATTGATACACTATATTTAACATGATAAAATGATATTTAAATATATCATTAAGTGTGTTAACAATGAACTACATATGTAAAAACAACAAGAATTACGAAATGAGACTTATATGTAACGATTATCGTTGTAACGATATTTTAATGTATATATCATATTAAGAGATATTCATACATCATAATATCATGATAACATAATAATTTAACATCTCATTTGATATAATAAACATTGGGTTAACAACATTAATTGAGATCGTTAACTTAAAGGTTTCAAAACAACACTTACATGTAACGACTAACGAAGACTTAACGACTCCATTAGAATGTATATACATGTTGTGTTTTGATATGTATTCTTACACTTTTGAAAGACTTCAAGACACATATCAAAGTACTTCTACTTAACAAAAATGCTTACAATTACATCCTCGTTCAGTTTCATCAACAATTCTACTCGTATGCACCCGTATTCGTACTCGTACAATACACAGCTTTCAGATGTATGTACTATTGGTATATAAACTCTAATGATCAGCTCTTAGCAGCCCATTTGAGTCACCTAACACATGTGGGAACCATCATTTGGCAACTAGCATGAAATATCTCATAAAATTACACAAATATTAGTAATCATTCATGACTTATTTACATGAAAACAAAATTACATATCCTTTATATCTAATCCATATACCAACGACCAAAAATACCTACAAACACTTTCATTCTTCAATTTTCTTCATCTAATTGATCTATCTCAAGTTCCATCTTCAAGTTCTAAGTGTTCTTCATAAATTCCATAAGTATAGTTTCATAAAAATCAATAATACTTCCAATTTGCAAGTCTACTTCCAAGCTTTCTAATCCATTCCAAGTAATCATTTAAGATCAAGGAACCTTTGTTATTTACAATAGGTTATCTTTCTAATTCAAGGTAATATTCATATTCAAACTTTGATTCAATTTCTACAACTATAACAATCTTATTTCGAGTGAAAATATTACTTGAACTGTTTTCGTGTCATGATTCTGCTTCAAGAACTTTCAAGCCATCCAAGGATCCTTTGAAGCTAGATCCATTTTTCTCATTTACAGTAATTTTATCCAGAAAACTCGAGGTAGTAATGATGTTCATAACATCATTCGATTAATACATATAAAGTTATCTTATTCGAGGGTTTAAACTTGTAATCACTAGAACATAGTTTAGTTAATTCTAAACTTGTTCGCAAACAAAAGTTAATCCTTCTAACTTGTCACACCCCCAAAATAGGGCCTAGGGTATTTGTGACTAATTATATCAAATCACAGTTGTATAAACGAGAACGACTCTATATGAGACGTTTTGAATAAAACATTTATTAATAAAACAGTGGAAGCATTAAAAGTTTTACATCAAATTTAAACTGAAATAATAATAATAGTCTTAATGCAAAGTAAATGTAATGAAATGAAGACTCCATGTAGCAGCATTCAATTCATCAGGTAGCAATCATGGCAATCATCTTATTCGTTACCTGAGACAAAACATGCTTAAAGTGTCAACCAAAAAGGTTGGTGAGTTCATTAGTTTATCAAAATCAATCATTTCCGTTATAATAATAGGCCACAAGATTTTGGTTTCATAAATATCCATACACTAGCAAGTGTATAAAAGCATTCTATAAGTTGTAGGCACCCGGTAACAAGCCTTAACGTTCATGTTTTACCCTCTGAAAGTACACCGAATCATGTGTGTTATATAAACCTCGAAGTACTAAAGCATCCCATAGTCAGGATGGGGTTTGTCAGGCCCAATAGATCTATCTTTAGGATTCGCGTCTACCGTACATAGACAAGTAGTTTAATGTTACCAAGCTAAGGGTATATTTCTGGTTTAAACCCACGTAGAATTAGTTTTAGTACTTGTGTCTATTTCGTAAAACATTTATAAAACAACGCATGTATTCTCAGCCCAAAAATATATATTGCAAAAGCAATTAAAAGGAGAGCAAATGAAACTTACGCAAAATCAGTTTTAGTGTTTGTATTCATTTCATAAAACATTTATAAAACAACGCATGTATTCTCAGCCCAAAAATGTAAATTGCAAAGCAATTAAAAAGGGAGCAAATGAAACTCACCTTAAATAGCAGTTGAAGTATTCCACGCAAGAAAGGAAAGTAAAGCAAGTAAGTGACCGAGATATCAACTAGAAGTAGTTCTTAAGAGAGAAATGAGAGATTAAGGTGTAAGTTTGAAATGAGAAATGTATGTGGTATTTATAGTTGAAAATGTTAGGTAAAAAAAAATTAAAATAAAATAAGTAAATCTTAAAAGTTAAAATAAGAAAAAGTATTTTGTATTTTTATTAAAAGTAAATCTTAAAAGTTAAAATAAGAAAAAGTAGTTTGTATTTTTATTAAAAGTAAAATCTTAAAAGTTAAAATAAGAAAAAGTAGTTTGTATTTTTATTAAAAGTAAATCTTAAAAGTTAAAATAAGAAAAAGTATTTTGTATTTTTATTAAAAGTAAAATCTTAGAAGTTAAAATAAGAAAAAGTAGTTTGTATTTTTATTAAAAGTAAAATCTTAAAAGTTAAAATAAGAAAAAGTAGTTTGTATTTTTATTAAAAGTAAATCTTAAAAGTTAAAATAAGAAAAAGTAGTATGTATTTTTATTAAAAGTAAATCTTAAAAGAAAAAGTAGTTTGTATTTTTGTATTTATTTATTAAAAGTAGATATAGTTTTTATTTTTATTTTGTATAAAATTCTAAAAAAAAAAGTTGTTTAATATATTTCTAAACATTTTATTTCTATATTTGTTTAATTATTAAATATAAATTTTATATAAAAATTATTATTATATTTAGCTTTTATAAAAATTAAAATTTATGATTATTAATTTATAGTTTTTATTAGTTTTATAAATGTTATAATATTATTTATTATTTAGTTAATTATATATTCTATTAACTAAATAACAAAAGTAATATAAATATTATATATATATTCATTGATGTAATTATGTTATATTATATATCATAATCTTATTTATAATATTTATAATTATATTATTTATTTTAAGCGTACGTTTATTCGGTCAACGTTAAATTTATTCGTATATAACAACTCTAGGTATTTTAGTAAAATCGGAAGTCGAAAAGTGAGGGTTGTTATAGTACCTACCCGTTAAAAGAAATTTCGTCCCGAAATTTAGTTTTTGCCATCAATCGGCGTTGTTCGTACCTAGACGAGGATATTTACGTTTTATCTGGTCTTCACGTTCCCAGGTAGGTTCGGGGCCTTTCGTGAATTCCAACGGATAGAATATTGTTCTGTTTCATGCATTTAAATAATACGAACCCTAATTTCTTACAGGTTCTTCTATAAAGTGCATTTTATCATTAATGCAGAGGTTATCTAAAGGATTAATAAGAGTGTCATTTGACTAGGTTATCCACAAAAGGGATGATGGTGTTATACGAGCATTTTAGTAAACTGAACACATGAAATGTGTTATGAATAGTATTGAGCTTATTTAAAACTTTGAGTGTTTATGTCACAATATTAGGGTAGAAAAAAAACAGAGAGTAGTTCTTGAAAATTATAGTCATGAAGTTTGATAGAGATCATCATTGTTTACAACAAGAATATTGTAATGATGAATATAAGTTGAAAAATAAAGTTTTATCACTACTGAATAATATGGATAAAACGATTTGATTATAGGAAGCGTATAAATGAAGCTATTGTAAAAGAGTGAATGAGAAATTAAATGTTCATCTTAACTTTTGACGTAGTCACGATTGATTTCCGGAATTCAAGGGATTAAAGGAAATCTTCGTAATCCATAAGATTTGATTCTCCGGTAATTAAGGAATTTGAAATTTTCTTTGATTAAATGAGGTGAATTGCTTCAATTGCTGTGTCTGGAATTTTGCTATAAATTAGCTTCTTCTGTTTCATTATCTTCACCACTTCTATACTGTCTTCCTCAATTCATACTTCCAAAGATTGTGAGAATGCTCCATCCAGTTCTTATTCTGGATATTTTTCTGACTATCATTTCAGTCATTCTTCTTTTTCATTTACCACCAGAGGAATTTGTTTTCTTCTACTATTACCTTGGGGTTATAGTGTTTTTAATTCTCCCATGTTTTTACGTTGCAATACGTATTGATATACACAGTTTGTAATTTCGGTATCGTTATCGGGCTACATATTTTCCCTTATATGTCGGAGCTCTTTGCCTTTTTATTCTCCTCTCGACTCTAAGTAAAGCGAGTAATGGTCCAGAATTTGTAGGTATGAAGTTTCGAATGGACCTACTGTTCTAAGCGTAATATCACGATTTGATTTGGTAAATTACCAGAATTACTGAGGATAGAACTATCAAGAATATATTTTCTTGATATGTTCAGAGATTAAGTAGAATGTAAGAGTCGTGTAACATGGCAAATGATGATTATAAAGTCTATGAATCATCATCTTCCATTAAAAATTTAGCATGACTTACTGTAATATAATCACGTTGGCCTGACGTCATTATATTATACTAACTCATGCTTCAATTCTCAACACTACTTCAAATCATTCAAAATTTGAATTTAAATTTTACGGAATATAGAAACTTAAACAGTTTTCCTTTATGATGTAATAAAGATATTGCAAAGAGATAATTAATTGCGGACAAGAATCGTTATGAAGATATCTTTAGAAATATCGAGGATATTTATAACGAAAGATACGATGATATTTTAGAATTTCCAAAATCGATGGATAATGAAGAAATTCTTCTGTAAGGATTTAGAATGCGTAAAAAGATCTTCTGTGATTTCCTTCAGAAATCGAATCATCTAGATTCTTTGGTTATAGGTTTAGTCCTTGGGATTTGTCCTTGGTCTCCTTCATGTTTTGCTCAATCCGTATTTCAATACCAGATTTTCTTTTGAGCTTTTCCAACACACAATTCTTTATTATCAAGCTTCTGGTCATTAAGGCCATCTACAGCTTTTGCTGCTTCATCAGCATTCTCAAGGTTAACTGATCTGAATCATTGATTATCAATCCGATATGTTTTCAAGGATTTTGAAGAATGTACAATGTAATATATTAATGTGAATGTTAGATATTTCTTGGGTATTACCTACCCGTTAAAATATTTTCACAATCAACAGTTTGTACAAAAGAATTTTTAAATACAATCTTTATGAAAATATACATACAAATATATTTTCTTCAGATGTAATTATGGATTTAATAAGTTAATATAATATTAAACTCATTTGATTTATGGTTGAAACGAGAATAAATAACCTCCAAAACTTTAGAGATTACATAATCGTCGCGGAATATTTCTTTAATGAAGTTATGAATCAATACTTCATCGTTCATTGTTATTAATATACCTCAATATATGATGTTGATGCTCGTGGATTTCTTGTGAAATTCATAAGGCACAAATGATGTTTTCGAGAAATTTTCGAGTACATCGAAAATAGGAGTGTAAAATCACACATGCATTTGAATAATACACTTAGTTTATTATGAAATGGAGTTTATTGTACTGAAGCAGTGATTAATGATTGTTAAGTCATTAACGAAGGATGTACATCATAGCGTATTAGTGATATGAATTAACCAAGTAGTACATACTAGTTAAGATTCACTCGTAATAGTTTAGTACGAAAAGATTTATTATTGTTCCAAACCATATATATATAAATTATACATATATAATTCTTCAGGAAGAATGAGTCAATACATCTTAACTCATTATTACTAATATTCCTTAGTATCTATGGGCGTATGATGTCGATGTTTGAGGTACCGATTATGATGTTGAGATGTGGGATGCTGATGTTGTTGTTGGTGAAGCTGATGCTGTTGGTGGTGATGCTGATAGTACTGGTGGTGCTGGTGCTGCTGTTGGTGCTGCTTGTGGTACTTGGTTAGTAAGTGTGAGCCTAGCTACCAAATCGCGCACTATTTCCTCCAGGGTTTCTACTTTACGCTCGAGTCTATGGATTTGTTCTACCCATTCCTCTGTAAGGTTTGTCAATTCTTGATATTTAGTTCGAAGTCTTCTAACTTCTTCTAATAACCCTTTCTGGTAGAGGATGAATATTGTCGTTGGTTACATCGAGTCGACCTTCGAGGAGGAAAATCCTTGCGAAAAGAGTGAAAACGGTATTGCGAACAGGTTCGCCGGTAAGCGGATCGAGTACTCCGACGTTTGGTGGTAAGTTTGGCTCGTGATAAGGAGTACCTTCTTCATTTCTCCATAGGGTGAGTATTTCGCGAACCCATCCCCATTTTCTAAAGAAATCACGGTAATTGATCGGTGGGTGTGCTCCTGTCACGCTATCTTTGGAGCTAGAAGAACTTGAGGAATCAGGTGAGAAATCCATATTATGTGTTTGGAATAGGGTTTGATATGAAATGGGTGTTGAATATTGAATGATATATTCGTCTCCTTGAATACGTATATATAGCAGAAAGATTTCCGTAATTTACGGAGGAAATTTAGGAAAAGTGTTAGACAAGGTCTATTGGGAATAGATATGCTAAGATATGATTTGTCTATACTCCAATAATGGCAGTATGATGTGTCGAGATTATAAAGTGATAAGTATGTAATCTAATAATCTTTCAATTAAAGACTTTCAATTCGTATACTGTGATAACCCAATGACATTTCCCGGTTCGCAAACCGATGCATAAAGGCATAAGGCATATAGGTACGTGATATAACAGGGAGTTATATACGTTTGAGTATGAATTATAGGAGTTTCAAAAATCTTGGATAATATTTCATGTAATACATATGTAATACACAAAACCAGGATAGATAGTCTTGTTCTTAATAAGTTCACCACTTATTAAGTGCGTAAGTGACTAAGTGTTGTATGATCACTATAGTCAGGTTTGATATTGTGCACCATACCCAAACATCTATGCCACCGCCGAGTCACTTGAATGATCAATTGTTACCGGTTGGCCCAGGAATTCTCGACCAAAATCTAAGTTTGGCATTCGAAATCCACAAGCGTCCCATAGTGGTACCAAGGATCACCCTAGGCCTTAAGTAGTGTTGACGTTCGAGTAATTTCACATTATCGTGTATGTTATAATCTTAAGATTTAAGTATAGTTTCTAAGATATAGTGTAGCATTTATCAATTAAAGGCACTATGGTCAAGGAAAGTTGTAGTCCTACATTGCTAAGGTACCTAATTGTATAAGGCACACATAAAATGCAATCCTGGTTCTCTACAACAACCTGCTCTGATACCAATCTGTCACACCCCTAAAATAGGGCCTAGGGTATTTGTGACTAATTATATCAAATCACAGTTGTATAAACGAGAACGACTCTATATGAGACGTTTTGAATAAAACATTTATTAATAAAACAGTGGAAACATTAAAAGTTTTACATCAAATTTAAACTGAAATAATAATAATAGTCTTAATGCAAAGTAAATGTAATGAAATGAAGACTCCATGTAGCAGCATTCAATTCATCAGGTAGCAATCATGGCAATCATCTTATTCGTCACCTGAGACAAAACATGCTTAAAGTGTCAACCAAAAAGGTTGGTGAGTTCATTAGTTTATCAAAATCAATCATTTCCGTTATAATAATAGGCCACAAGATTTTGGTTTCATAAATATCCGTACACTAGCAAGTGTATAAAAGCATTCTATAAGTTGTAGGCACCCGGTAACAAGCCTTAACGTTCATGTTTTACCCTTTGAAAGTATAGCGAATCATGTGTGTTATATAAACCTCGAAGTACTAAAGCATCCCATAGTCAGGATGGGGTTTGTCAGGCCCAATAGATCTATCTTTAGGATTCGCGCCTACCGTACATAGACAAGTAGTTTAATGTTACCAAGCTAAGGGTATATTTCTGGTTTAAACCCACGTAGAATTAGTTTTAGTACTTGTGTCTATTTCGTAAAACATTTATAAAACAACTCATGTATTCTCAGCCCAAAAATATATATTGCAAAAGCAATTAAAAGGGGAGCAAATGAAACTCACGCAAAATCAGTTTTAGTGTTTGTATTCATTTCATAAAACATTTATAAAACAGCGCATGTATTCTCAGCCCAAAAATGTAAATTGCAAAGCAATTAAAAAGGGAGCAAATGAAACTCACCTTAAATAGCAGTTGAAGTATTCCACGCAAGAAAGGAAAGTAAAGCAAGTAAGTGACCGAGATATCAACTAGAAGTAGTTCTTAAGAGAGAAATGAGAGATTAAGGTGTAAGTTTGAAATGAGAAATGTATGTGGTATTTATAGTTGAAAATGTTAGGTAAAAAAAATTAAAATAAAATAAGTAAATCTTAAAAGTTAAAATAAGAAAAAGTATTTTGTATTTTTATTAAAAGTAAATCTTAAAATTTAAAATAAGAAAAAGTAGTTTGTATTTTTATTAAAAGTAAAATCTTAAAAGTTAAAATAAGAAAAAGTAGTTTGTATTTTTATTAAAAGTAAATCTTAAAAGTTAAAATAAGAAAAAGTATTTTGTATTTTTATTAAAAGTAAAATCTTAGAAGTTAAAATAAGAAAAAGTAGTTTGTATTTTTATTAAAAGTAAAATCTTAAAAGTTAAAATAAGAAAAAGTAGTTTGTATTTTTATTAAAAGTAAATCTTAAAAGTTAAAATAAGGAAAAGTAGTATGTATTTTTATTAAAAGTAAATCTTAAAAGAAAAAGTAGTTTGTATTTTTGTATTTATTTATTAAAAGTAGATATAGTTTTTATTTTTATTTTGTATAAAATTCTAAAAAAAAAAAGTTGTTTAATATATTTCTAAACATTTTATTTCTATATTTGTTTAATTATTAAATATGAATTTTATATAAAAATTATTATTATATTTAGCTTTTATAAAAATTAAAATTTATGATTATTAATTTATAGTTTTTATTAGTTTTATAAATGTTATAATATTATTTATTATTTAGTTAATTATATATTCTATTAACTAAATAACAAAAGTAATATAAATATTATATATATATTCATTGATGTAATTATGTTATATTATATATCATAATCTTATTTATAATATTTATAATTATATTATTTATTTTAAGCGTACGTTTATTCGGTCAACGTTAAATTTATTCGTATATAACAACTCTAGGTATTTTAGTAAAATCGGAAGTCGAAAAGTGAGGGTTGTTATATAACTTTACTTTTAAAATCAACTAAACACATGTTCTATATCTATATGATATGCTAACTTAATGATTTAAAACCTGGAAACACGATGAACACCATAAAATCGGATATACGCCGTCATAGTGAAACCGGGGGCTGTTTTGGTTTGGATAATTAAAAACTATGATAAACTTTGATTTAAAAGTTGTTCTTCTGGGAAAATGATTTTTCATATGAACATGAAACTATATCCAAAAATCTTGGTTAAACTCAAAGTGAAAGTATGTTTTTTAAAATGGTCATCAAGATGTCGTTCTTTCGACGGAAATGACTACCTCTTTAGTAATTGACATGTAACTTAAATTTCTGACTATAAACCTATACATTTTCTGTTTAGATTCTTAAATTAGAGTTCAATATGAAACCATAGCAATTTGATTCACTCAAAACGGATTTAAAATGAAGAAGTTATGGGTAAAACAAGATTGGATATTTTTTTATCCTTTTAGCTACGAGAAATGTTTAACAAATCTATACAAATCATATCCTAGCTAATTTATATTGTATTATACATGTATTCTAATATATTATGTAATCTTGGGATACCATAGACACGTATGCAAATGTTTTGACATATCATATCGACCCATGTATATATATTATTTGGAACAACCATAGACACTATATATGCAGTAATGTTGGAGTTAGCTATACAGGGTTGAGGTTGATTCCAAAATATATATATATACTTTGAGTTGTGATCTAGCCTGATACATGTATACACTGGGTCGTGGATTGATTTCAGATAATATATATCGATTTATTTCTGTACATCTAACTGTGAACAACTAGTTGTAGGTTATTAACGAGGACAACTGACTTAATATACTCAAATCTTTAAAACATAATAAAAATGGTTGTAATTATATTTTGATCATACTTTGATATATATGTACATATTTGTATAGGTTCGTGAATCGATCCGTGGCCAAGTCTTATTTTCGAGGAAGGAAATATCTGTGAAAGTGAGTTATAGTCCCACTTTTAAAAATCTAATATTTTTGGGATGAGAATACATGCAGGTTTTATAAATGATTTACAAAATAGACACAAGTACGTGAAACTACATTCTATGGTTGAATTATCGAAATCGAATATGCCCCTTTTTATTAAGTCTGGTAATCTAAGAATTATTGAACAGACACCCTAATTGACGCGAATCCTAAAGATAGATCTATTGGGCCTAACAAACCCCATCTAAAGTACCGGATGCTTTAGTACTTCGAAATTTATATCATATTCGAAGGGTGTCCCGGAATGATGGGGATATTCTTATATATGCATCTTGTTAATGTCGGTTACCAGGTGTTTACCATATGAATGATTTTTATCTCTATGTATGGGATGTGTATTGAAATATGAAATCTTGTGGTCTATTGTTACGATTTGATATATATATAGGTTAAACCTATAACTCACCAACATTTTTGTTGACGTTTAAAGCATGTTTATTCTCAGGTGAATACTAAGAGCTTCCGCTGTTGCATACTAAAATAAGGACAAGATTTGGAGTCCATGTTTATATGATATTGTGTAAAAACTGCATTCAAGAAACTTACGTCGATGTAATATATTTCTATTGTAAACCATTATGTAATGGTCATGTGTAAACAGTATATTTTAGATTATCATTATTTGATAATCTACGTAATGCTTTTAAAACCTTTATTGATAAAATAAAGGTTATGGTTGTTTTAAAAATGAATACAGTCTTTGAAAAACGTCTCATATAGAGGTCAAAACCTCGCAACGAAATCAATTAATATGGAACGTTTATAATCAATATGAACGGGACATTTCAGTTGGTATCCGAGCGTTGGTCTTAGAGAACCAGAAAATTTGCATTAGTGTGTCTTATCGAGTTTGTTAGGATGCATTAGTGAGTCTGGACTTCGACCGTGTTTTCTTTAAAAATGATTGCTTAACATTTTTGTTGGAAACTATATATTATTAACATGTAAATATTATGTGATATATTAATCTTTTAACATGTTTGATATTGTGTGACAGATGTCTACCTCTAGCATAAATCCCATTGACTCACCTAATAATAACGAAGAGTCGAATATATATTGGCAAGATTCACAAGTTCCCGAAGAACCGGAAGAAGAGGAACCAGAACCAGAAGAAGAGGAACCAGAAGGAGAAGAGGTTCCGGAGGGGGAATAGTAGGAACCACAGAAAACCGGTCAAATAAAAGAAAATCCTCAACCAATGGACCAAAGTTAATAATGGTCAATGGTGTTTCCGCTAAGGAAGTAAAATATTGGGAAAATTACCAATTTTCTGATGAATCGGATCCTGATGAGGATTCCGATGATGTTATAGAAATTACCCCGGCCCAATTTAATGAGGCAAAAGAAAATAATAAGGGAAAAGGCATCAAAATAGAGAAATCTGATTCTGACACCGATGAACTTTATATGTACCGTCAACACCCGTATTTTCAATATTGTGACAATAACCCGGGAACCTCTAAACCACCAGGTTTTTCTAAACCAATGTGGAAAATGATGACTCGTATTAGAGGAACATAATATATCCCTAGAAAATTAGGAAAAAGAACCAAGTCCGTAGAAGAAGAAACCAGTGATTCAGATTAGAGGGGTGTGAGCATGTTGTGTAATAAATGTATTGTAGTGTGCTTGTACTCTTATGTTCTATGTAAAAATTGCTTGTATTGTTTGTTATTACGAATCTAATCCTTGTCTATTTTACAGTATAAAAACAAAATGGACGTTAAGGGTAGACAAATGAATATTTTAGAAGACCTACCAGAGGATATGATTGAGGAAATCTTGTCTAGAGTCGGTTAGAATTCATCAGCACATTTAGTTATGGCGAAATTAACTTTTCAAACATTTGAAAGACTTTCCAGAAATGCCTTAGTTTATAAACGGCTTTCCTTTGATAGGTGGGGTATATCACATTGGGGAGACTTTAAGTGTCATAACCCGTCCTTAACCATAAGAACGCGTTAGATAACGTATGATTTCATTGCGAGGTATTGACCTCTATATGAGACATTTTTGAAAGAAAACTGCATATATTATACATTACAAACCATAACCATTATTTTTGTTACAAACTTAAGACAATAAAAAGAAGATTAACGTTTAGCGATAATCTTCGACTTACAAACTTTACAAATGATGACAACAACACGGTTTCTAGCATATTTTACAGTACAACATCTTGGATATGCAGTTTTATTTTTGACACAAACATGCGTACGCAAGATCCTGGTTAGATCCAACATGATGCAGCGGAAGCTTTAGAAATCACCTGAGAATAGACATGTTTAAAAAGGTCAACATAAAGTTGGTGAGATATAGGTTTAATGCCGGCTGCAATATATATATAGACCACAAGATTTCGTATATAATCAGTTTAATAAAAGTATTCTAAGTGGTTGAGCACTCGGTAACCATACTTAACATTTTCACGTCGCATATTCCCTTTAATATGAAATCTTACTACACCGTACCAAGTGTAGTCACAAAAACGAAGTACTGTGCAACCGTTGAATACTGGTCGTCCAGTCCGGTTGGGGTTATCAGGCCCGATAGATCTATCAACAGGATTCGCGTTTACAATACCGCTGTAAATATTAGTTACCAAGCTACAGGGAAGTATGCCAGTGGTACAACTCAACGTAGAATATATTTTTCAGTTACTTGTGTCCATAACGTAAAACATAAAATACATGTATTCTCATCCCGAAATATTTAGAGTTTAAAAGTGGGACTATATACTCACACTTGTCTTGATGATATATATAATTTGACTCGGTCTTCCGGTTGATATCACGGACCTATCCATATATAATATATCAATATGTTTTCATTTTAAACAAACGTTACATATATATATATACTTGTTATACTTTTAATACTTTGAATATTTCCTTAGTCCGAAGTTAGCATTCCGATGTTAGTAATTCAATTTTTAATGGTTCATTTTTAGATGTTTAATATACCCGCAATAAATAAAACCCCCAACGAAATAAATAAAACCCCAACGTATATGTATTGGTCGAGATTAATCTTGACCCATGGTACCGGTGTTGTCAAATGACGTGTTGCGTACAATCATGGGATCTTATGATTAATCTTCTCGTGTTGTTTACGGGTGATCCTGAACCATATAAAATTGAATTATAAGTACATATATATAAAATATCATGTTATCTTAGAAGTATGTGATTTTATGTAAATTTTTCCAATGAATCCCGAAGTCATTTAAGCCTTGGATAACCAATTTTGTTTCGGTCATAGTTTCTTCGTTACAAGTCCGTTTTCGTTGATTCAACTTGCCATCTCCTTGGATCGAGTCCCTCTTTAAGACTATGAACTGTAAATACCTTAGTTTGTATTCAAAATCACACGGCATAGGTCAAACTTTAGTGAAACTTATGAAGTTAATCATTTTCGTTACAACAAAATCATTTAATGACCATTTTTCTAAAAATACTTATACTTTGAAAAACCAAGTTTTACCTTGTTAAATTAGCATATACATAAGTTATATTACAGGTCTTGAAGTATTTTAAAAGTTAAGTTAGAAGGATCTATTTAGTTTGCAAACAAGTTTGAAAACATTCAAACTATGTTCTTGTTGTTAAACTTGTATACCACAAAATATGATAGCTATATATATATGAATCGAATAAGGTTATGAACATATATTCTACCTCAAGTTCCTTGGATGAAGTTGCTGTAAAAGAGAAGTAAGAAGCTAGAATCAAAAGGGTGATAGAAGTGGATGAAAGATTGGAAGTAAGTTGGTGTTCTTGGAGGGTTTTCTTGAAGTGTTTTTGTATGGTTTTCTTATGGTGTTTTAGTATGGTTTTTGAAGCTAGATCTTTATGGAATTTTGCTGGGTTGTTATGGAGTTTAGAGAGTAAGAAAGAGTGTGTGTTTTAGCTAGGATATTGAAGTAGTAAATGAAGCAAAATGATCATGTATATATACACCATAAAAACGTGAATGATGATGATGATGGACAAGTTCACATGTTGTATTTTTGTGTAATAATTCATGCATGCATCCAAAATCCAATTACCTTGCTCTAAGGGCAGTAACAAGGGTGGGTTAGGTGGTGATTTGATGTGTATTTACTATTAGTAAATACGTATAGAAGCTTGGTATGATACGAGTACAAATACTCTAGGTATACGTATAGAAATTTTGTGAAAAATGGAATGAGGATTCAAATATAGCTATCTTTTGTGAATACACTTATATGATTTTATGTATTTAAGTCTTTAAAAGTGATTAAATACATTACTTATACAATATATGTATAAACATTATAAGTCTTAAGTATTTATATCAATTAACGTTACGTATTGTTATCATTTTGAAAACTTAAGTTAGTAGTTTCAAAATATACTTATAACTTGTTGTTATTAATACAAAATGAGATATTAAAACATTTATTAATCATGTTAAATATGTATATATACATATATATACACAAACGTATAATTATTATATATTGTATAGTTCGTGATATCATTGGTCAAACTAGACGGTCAAACGTTGCGTAAAACTCTTTTCGGAAATATAAATCTCGACAATTTGGATTGCTTATCATGTTGGCAAGGTTTAATTTATGTAAATATTAATCTTATAAGTATAGTATGATCGAAAAAAAATGCGGGTCGTTACATTACCTCCCCGTTAAATAAATTTCGTCCCGAAATTTTAAAATTGTACCTATTTTGCGTCATCAAGAAACAAGTGTGGATACTTTTGCTTCATCTGATCCTCTCGTTCCCAAGTAAACTCGGGACCTCTTCTAGCATTCCAACGAACCTTAACAATCGGTATATTGCTCTGTTTGAGCTGTTTAACTTCACGGTCCATGATTTCGATTGGTTCTTCGACGAATTGTAGTTTCTCGTCGACATGGATTTCTTCGAGAGGAATGGTAAGGTCTTCCTTTGCAAGACACTTCTTAAGGTTTGAGACGTGAAAGGTATTATGTACTCCAGTGAGTTGTTGCGGTAACTCGAGTCGATAAGCTACCGGTCCAATGCGTTCGATGATCTTAAACGGGCCTACGTACCTTGGGTTCAGTTTACCCCTTTTGCCGAAACGTATTACACCTTTCCAAGGTGACACCTTTAGCATAACCATGTCCCCGACCTGAAACTCTAATGGTTTCCTTCGGACATCGGCGTAGCTCTTTTGGCGACTACGGGCTGTTTTCAATCTCTCCTTGATTTGTACTATCTTCTCGGTCGTTTCGTGTATGATCTCGGGACCAGTTAAATGCCGATCTCCTACTTCAGTCCAACAGATAGGAGATCTACACTTCCTTCCATACAATGCTTCGAATGGTGCAGCTCCAATGCTCGCATGATAACTATTATTATACGAGAATTCTGCTAACGGTAGATACTTATCCCATCCGTTTCCAAAATCAATCACACATGCCCTGAGCATATCTTCAAGAGTCTGAATCGTTCTTTCACTCTGCCCGTCGGTCTGCGGATGATATGCGGTACTCATATCCAAACGAGTTCCTAGTGCCTCCTGTAGTGATTGCCAAAACTTTGAGGTAAATCTACTATCACGATCGGATATAATGGAAATAGGTATTCCATGCCTTGAAACAACTTCCTTTATATACAATCGTAATAGTTTCTCCATTCTATCCGTTTCCTTTATAGGCAAGAAATGTGCAGACTTGGTGAGACGATCAACAATCACCCAAATGGTGTCGTATCCCCAGGCAGTCTTTGGTAACTTCGTGATGAAATCCATGGTAATACCATCCCATTTCCATTCTGGGATTTCTGGTTGTTGAAGTAACCCTGACGGCTTTTGGTGTTCTGCTTTAACCTTGGAACAAGTTAAACACTCCCCAACATATGTTGCAACGTCTGTTTTTAAATTAGGCCACCAATAACGTGTCTTAAGATCTTGATACATTTTTCCAACTCCAGGATGTATCGAGTATCTTGTCTTATGTGCCTCGTTCAATATCAACTTCCTTAATCCACCCAACTTCGGTACCCAAATACGATTTGCAAAATATCGAATTCCATCTTCCCGCATAATGAGTTGCTTCTCATACTTCTTCATTATTTCATTTCCTACATTTTCTTTAGTAAGTGCTTCTCGTTGAACTTCTTTGATTTGTGAGTTGAGATTCATACGAATTTTTATGTTCATTGCTCGAACTCGAATTGGTTCTCGTTCTTTTCTGCTTAAAGCATCAGCCACCACGTTTGCCTTCCCGGGATGATAACGAATTTCACAATCATAGTCGTTTATTAACTCGACCCACCTACGTTGCCTCATGTTCAATTGTTTCTGATCAAAAATATGTTGAAGGCTTTTATGATCAGTAAACACAGTGAATTTAACCCCATACAAGTAGTGTCTCCACATCTTCAATGCAAACACGACTGCTCCCAATTCTAGATCATGCGTCGTATAATTTCGCTCGTGAATCTTCAATTGTCGGGATGCAAATGCAATAACTTTCTTCCGTTGCATAAGAACACAACCAAAACCTTGTCGCGAAGCGTCACAATATATTTCAAAATCATTGTTCCCTTCTGGTAACGATAAAATAGGCGCCGTAGTTAACTTCTTCTTCAGTAATTGAAATGCGTTCTCCTGCTCCGAGGTCCATTCGTATTTCTTCCCTTTTTGTGTTAATGCTGTCAACGGCTTAGCTATTCGGGAAAAATCTTGAATAAACCTTCTATAATAACCGGCTAAACCCAAAAATTGGCGTATCTGTGTTGGTGTCTTAGGAGTCTCCCATTTTTCAATAGCTTCAGTTTTTGCTGGATCGACCTGAATTCCTTTGCTATTAACAACGTGACCAAGAAATTGCACTTCTTTCAACCAGAAAGCACACTTAGAAAATTTAGCGTATAGCTGTTCTTTTCTCAACAACTCTAATATCAACCTTAAATGCTGCTCATGCTCTTGCTCACTCTTGGAATAGATAAGAATATCATCAATGAAAACGATAACAAACTTATCTAAATACGGACTACAAACTCGATTCATGAGGTCCATGAATACAGCTGGCGCATTTGTCAACCCAAACGGCATGACCAAAAATTCGTAATGACCATAACGTGTCCGAAAAGCAGTTTTCGGAATGTCCTCTTCTTTGACACGTAGTTGATGATAGCCCGATCTTAGGTCGATTTTCGAATAAACACATGATCCCTGGAGTTGATCAAATAAGTCGTCAATTCTCGGTAGTGGATACCGATTTTTGATAGTTAACTTATTTAATTCACGATAATCTATGCACATCCTAAAAGATCCATCTTTCTTCTTAACAAACAAAATTGGAGCTCCCCACGGTGATGTACTTGGTCGTATGAATCCACGGTCCAATAATTCTTTTAACTGACTTTGAAGTTCTTTTAATTCGGACGGTGCAAGTCTATATGGCGCACGAGCCACTGGTGCAGCTCCTGGTACTAAATCTATTTGAAATTCTACCGATCTAAATGGAGGTAATCCCGGCAATTCTTCCGGAAAAACTTCAGGAAAATCTCTTGCCACAGGCACGTCGTTGATGCACTTTTCTTTCTTTTCGACTTTATTAACATGTGCTAAAATAGCGTAACATCCCTTTTCTAAACACTTCTTGGCTTTCAAACAGCTAATGAGTTTTAGCTTTGAATTACCCTTCTCTCCATAAATCATCACCGGTATTTTATCCTTACCAGGAATACGAATTGCCTTCTTGGCACAAACAACTTCCGCTCCTATTTTGGACATCCAGTCCATGCCGACTATTACATCGAAACCTCCTAATTCTACGGGTATTAAGTCGATTTTAAACGTTTCTCCGGCTAGATTTATTTCACAATCACGACAAATTTTATCGGCTTTAATTAGCTTACCATTAGCTAACTCAATCAAGTACTTAGCATCTAGAGGTAATGATGAACAATTCAATTTAGTGTAAAAATTTATACACACGTAACTTCTATCGGCGCCAGTATCAAATAAAATAGATGCTGATAAGTTATTAATGGTAAACGTACCCGTAACAAGTTCCGGGTCTTCTCGTGCCTCTCTAGCATTAATAACAAACGCTCTTCCACGTGCAGGTCCGCCATTCTTTTCTGGATTCGGGCACTGACTCTTATAGTGACCTTGTTTTCCACACCCAAAACAAGTAATGTTAGCCAAAGCAGTTCTATTTGCGTTGGTGGCAGGAGTCTTGTTACCATTTGCATTTGTAACGAGAGCCTTACAATCTTCAGCAAGATGTCCCTGTCTATTGCATTTGGTGCACAACACACTGCAGTAACCAAAATGATGTTTGTGACAACGGTTGCATAAAGGACTTTGTCCTTTGTAACCAAAGCCTGAACCGCTACCCGCACCTTTCGTGGTTTCTTGTTTCTTATAAGGTTGTTGTTGGTTACCTCGATCATAACCTCCATTCCACTTTTTCTTGTTCCCCAATACCTTCACCTCAGTATTGAATGCTTTCTTGTCCAAAATGACCTGATCCATTAGCTCGTTCGCCATGGTTATAGCTTCATGAATTGTCTTAGGTTTCGACGCCGTAACGTTTGCCTTGACCTTTTTGGGCAAACCACCTTTGTACATTTCAATCTTCCGTGCTTCGGTTGGGACCAATTCAGGACATAGTAAAACTAATTCCATGAATCGCTGGTTGTAGTTGGTGATTTCAGTACCAACCACCTTCAAACTTCGTAACTCATCTTCTAACTTAATAACCTCATTCCTTGGACAATACTCGGTGATTATCATTGCTTTGAATTCTTCCCATGGAGTATCATAAGCTACATCTCCTCCTACCGCCTTCACATAATTCTTCCACCATGTGAGTGCACTATCTTGTAAAGTGCACGATGCATACTTGGTCATGTCTTTTTCATCACACCCGCTGATTTTGAACACCGTCTCCATCTTTTCTATCCATCGGGTTAAACCGATAGGTCCTTCCGTTCCACTGAATGATGAAGGTTTGCAAGCTTGAAACGTCTTGTAGGAGCATCCTACACGAGGATTTGGATTAACTGCAGTAGCTCTTGCAGCTTCGACCCATAGCATTCTATCGTTGACTCGCTGGTTGATGAAGTTCTCGACTTCTTGTTCCGTCATTCGGTTCAATCGCGCCATTTCCTAATGAAAGAAAATAATTATTCACATGGATTATTATAGATGTAGTATGTATTTATAGTACATTTATAGCTTGTTAATAATATGAACCAGGTATTATTATAAAAGCCTTTTCTTCTTATTAGCGTTTTATAATTATATCTTGGGTAGTACCTACCCGTTAATGTTCATACTTAATAGCTTAGTACAGAATCAATTACTACAATCTAAATAATACTTAACCATGGAAAATTATTGCATTTCATACTTCGCTATTTTACATATGCTTATCTTACATCAAACTTTAAGCAAACCACACTAATAATATTATACAAAACATTATATGATTCCATGGCTTAATACGGCAGTGCATCGTTCGGTCTATTTTCTAGGGCGTTTAGTTCCAATGAATGGCCTAACGCTTATCCTAGCTGTCTGCCTACGTTTTGGCTGAGGAGCCGAAGAACTAGATGCGGGGATAGCACTAATAGGAATAGCGGGAATAGGGGTGGTAGTGTTGAGTGGAATTGGTGCTACGTCATTCTCACTAAGTTCGGGATTTGAATTTTCTAATTCATTCGCTTTTCGTTTCTTTCCTTGATCGAATTTTTCTTTCGTAATTTCTAGTATTTCTTCCTCGGGTTCACTTTCTTCTTCGGGTTCACTTTCCTCTTCGGGTTCACTTTCCTCCTCGGGTTCACTTTCCGATATTTCTATAGTTGGTTCATCTGGAAATTGTGAGTCTTCCCCAAAAATACCATTTTCGTCATCGGATATGTTAATGACTGAAACACAATCTGAAGATTCTGATTCGGAGTCGCTGAATGTGATAATAAGTTTCGAGCCCGACATCTATCACATAACAACTAACCCATTAGTACTTACATAATATTTACATATGAATTTTTAACCAACAGTGATAAGCAATGGTTTTTTTTTTTTTAAAATCAAACCCGGTCAAAGTCCAGACTTACTAATGTATCCTAACGACTTATCGGTTTAGACACACTAATGCAAACCTGGTTCGCTAAGACCACCGCTCTGATACCACATGTCATAACCCGTCCTTAACCATAAGAACGCGTTAGATAACGTATGATTTCATTGCGAGGTATTGACCTCTATATGAGACATTTTTGAAAGAAAACTGCATATATTATACATTACAAACCATAACCATTATTTTTGTTACAAACTTAAGACAATAAAAAGAAGATTAACGTTTAGCGATAATCTTCGACTTACAAACTTTACAAATGATGACAACAACACGGTTTCTAGCATATTTTACAGTACAACATCTTGGATATGCAGTTTTATTTTTGACACAAACATGCGTACGCAAGATCCTGGTTAGATCCAACATGATGCAGCGGAAGCTTTAGAAATCACCTGAGAATAGACATGTTTAAAAAGGTCAACATAAAGTTGGTGAGATATAGGTTTAATGCCGGCTGCAATATATATATAGACCACAAGATTTCGTATATAATCAGTTTAATAAAAGTATTCTAAGTGGTTGAGCACTCGGTAACCATACTTAACATTTTCACGTCGCATATTCCCTTTAATATGAAATCTTACTACACCGTACCAAGTGTAGTCACAAAAACGAAGTACTGTGCAACCGTTGAATACTGGTCGTCCAGTCCGGTTGGGGTTGTCAGGCCCGATAGATCTATCAACAGGATTCGCGTTTACAATACCGCTGTAAATATTAGTTACCAAGCTACAGGGAAGTATGCCAGTGGTACAACTCAACGTAGAATATATTTTTCAGTTACTTGTGTCCATAACGTAAAACATAAAATACATGTATTCTCATCCCGAAATATTTAGAGTTTAAAAGTGGGACTATATACTCACACTTGTCTTGATGATATATATAATTTGACTCGGTCTTCCGGTTGATATCACGGACCTATCCATATATAATATATCAATATGTTTTCATTTTAAACAAACGTTACATATATATATATACTTGTTATACTTTTAATACTTTGAATATTTCCTTAGTCCGAAGTTAGCATTCCGATGTTAGTAATTCAATTTTTAATGGTTCATTTTTAGATGTTTAATATACCCGCAATAAATAAAACCCCCAACGAAATAAATAAAACCCCAACGTATATGTATTGGTCGAGATTAATCTTGACCCATGGTACCGGTGTTGTCAAATGACGTGTTGCGTACAATCATGGGATCTTATGATTAATCTTCTCGTGTTGTTTACGGGTGATCCTGAACCATATAAAATTGAATTATAAGTACATATATATAAAATATCATGTTATCTTAGAAGTATGTGATTTTATGTAAATTTTTCCAATGAATCCCGAAGTCATTTAAGCCTTGGATAACCAATTTTGTTTCGGTCATAGTTTCTTCGTTACAAGTCCGTTTTCGTTGATTCAACTTGCCATCTCCTTGGATCGAGTCCCTCTTTAAGACTATGAACTGTAAATACCTTAGTTTGTATTCAAAATCACACGGCATAGGTCAAACTTTAGTGAAACTTATGAAGTTAATCATTTTCGTTACAACAAAATCATTTAATGACCATTTTTCTAAAAATACTTATACTTTGAAAAACCAAGTTTTACCTTGTTAAATTAGCATATACATAAGTTATATTACAGGTCTTGAAGTATTTTAAAAGTTAAGTTAGAAGGATCTATTTAGTTTGCAAACAAGTTTGAAAACATTCAAACTATGTTCTTGTTGTTAAACTTGTATACCACAAAATATGATAGCTATATATATATGAATCGAATAAGGTTATGAACATATATTCTACCTCAAGTTCCTTGGATGAAGTTGCTGTAAAAGAGAAGTAAGAAGCTAGAATCAAAAGGGTGATAGAAGTGGATGAAAGATTGGAAGTAAGTTGGTGTTCTTGGAGGGTTTTCTTGAAGTGTTTTTGTATGGTTTTCTTATGGTGTTTTAGTATGGTTTTTGAAGCTAGATCTTTATGGAATTTTGCTGGGTTGTTATGGAGTTTAGAGAGTAAGAAAGAGTGTGTGTTTTAGCTAGGATATTGAAGTAGTAAATGAAGCAAAATGATCATGTATATATACACCATAAAAATGTGAATGATGATGATGATGGACAAGTTCACATGTTGTATTTTTGTGTAATAATTCATGCATGCATCCAAAATCCAATTACCTTGCTCTAAGGGCAGTAACAAGGGTGGGTTAGGTGGTGATTTGATGTGTATTTACTATTAGTAAATACGTATAGAAGCTTGGTATGATACGAGTACAAATACTCTAGGTATACGTATAGAAATTTTGTGAAAAATGGAATGAGGATTCAAATATAGCTATCTTTTGTGAATACACTTATATGATTTTATGTATTTAAGTCTTTAAAAGTGATTAAATACATTACTTATACAATATATGTATAAACATTATAAGTCTTAAGTATTTATATCAATTAACGTTACGTATTGTTATCATTTTGAAAACTTAAGTTAGTAGTTTCAAAATATACTTATAACTTGTTGTTATTAATACAAAATGAGATATTAAAACATTTATTAATCATGTTAAATATGTATATATACATATATATACACAAACGTATAATTATTATATATTGTATAGTTCGTGATATCATTGGTCAAACTAGACGGTCAAACGTTGCGTAAAACTCTTTTCGGAAATATAAATCTCGACAATTTGGATTGCTTATCATGTTGGCAAGGTTTAATTTATGTAAATATTGATCTTATAAGTATAGTATGATCGAAAAAAAATGCGGGTCGTTACATTAAGTTACGCCGTATTTTCTTTAAAGTGTTAAATGCGGGGAACCCAAATGCAATTTTACGCTACGGGTTAAGAACCTATTTTGACTCAACATATCCCAACATAGGATTTCGTGAATTAGAAAGAGCTTCTAACATGCAACATAAAGAAGCATGTTATGCTTACGGGTTAGTGATGTTCGCTTCTTACCAAAGTGAGAAAAAGAACATCGAATTGCAGCTTTTAAATAAAACTTTCCCACAAGTGACGGATTCAGTAGTTGGGGTGATAAACAAGGTTTTTAGATTATTACGGGGCTGTTGGACATTACGAAACCCTCGTCCTTTTGACGACATTACAACATGCTACCTAGCCAATGGTCATAACGGTTATTTTCCACAAGATCAAGGATGAGAAGTCGTCTTAGTAAAACCAGAATGCATGACTTGTTTCTAGACTTATGAATTACGTGTCTTTATTTCCTTTGCTGAACAACTTGCGTATTAACTAGATTTATCTTCAAAACTGTCCTGTATCATAGTGTACTATATTTCATGTTATATGTAATATAGTGAAGTTGTAAGTTTGAAGAATATTTGTATGTGATATATTATTATAATCAGTTTTTTATATGGAATTGTAGTAGTTGAATTGTATATTAGCTACTAAGTATGAACTTAACGGGTAGGTAGTACCCGAATTTAAACTTATAAAACGCTAATATGAAGAAAAAACTTTTATAAATGAGTTCATATTATGCTACGAGATACTATTGACTAGTCTTAATATTCTGTATGATTAACTTGTTTCATTTGACTATTTTGAAGGAAATGGCACCGACTACTCGACACACCTTGAATATGAGCGAAGAGGAATTTCGTGCCTTTCTTGCTTCAAACATAGCCGTAGTACAGGCCGCACTACATACCAACAATAACTCTGAATCTAGCAATACAGCTAACGGTGCAAGAAATCGTGTAGGATGCCCCTACAAGGAATTCACTGCCTGCAAATCTTCAGAATTTGATGGGACCGAAGGACCAATCGGATTGAAACGGTGGACCGAGAAAGTTGAATCGGTGTTTGCCATAAGTAAGTGTGCTGAAGGAGACAAAGTGAAGTACGCTACGCATACCTTCACAGGTATTGCGTTAACATGGTGGAATACCTATCTAGAGCAAGTGGGACAAGATGCTGCTTACGCGCTACCGTGGTCAGCATTTAAGCACATGATGAACGAGAAGTACTGTCCCAGAACCGAGGTCAATAAGCTCAAGTCAAAACTTAGAGGGTTACGAACACAGGGATTCGATATTACTTCATACGAAAGACGATTCACAGAATTGTGCCTATTGTGTCCGAGAGCGTTAGAAGATGAGGAAGAGAATATCGACGCGTTTATGAAAGGGTTACCAGAGAGAATCCAAGAAGATATAAGTTCACACGAGCCTGCCTCCATACAAAAGGCATGTAGAATGGCTCACAAACTAGTGAACCAGATTGGGGGAAGAATTAAAGAACAGGCGGCCGAAGAGGCCAACGTGAAGCTAGTCAAAAGAAAGTGGGAGGAAAACGGTGATAAGAGTCACCAATACAACAACAACTATCCCAACAATCGCAACATTAATCGCAACTATAACAAACGGCACAACAACAACAACAACAACAAAAACTACAACAATCATCCCAACAACAATAACAACCGCAACAACAACAACAATCAGAAGCAGCTAGGCCAAAGGTGTGAAAAGTATCACTCGGGGTTCTGCACCAAATTTTGCAACAAGTGTAAAAGAAATGGTCATAGCGCGGCGAAGTGTGAGGTCTACGGACCAGGGGTTAACAGAACGAAAGGAACAAATGGTGTCGGAACGAGTAATGGCGGAGCAAGTAGTGTCGGAGTAAGTTATGCCAATGTAGTTTGTTATAAATGTGGAAAACCGGGCCACATTATTAGAAATTGCCCGAACCAGGAGAACACGAATGGATAAGGCCGCGGAATAGTTTTCAATATTAATGCGGCAGAGGCATAGGAAGACCCAAAACTTGTTACGGGTACGTTTCTTATTGACAATAAATCTGCTTACGTTTTATTTGATTCGGGTGCGGATAGAAGCTATATGAGTAGAGATTTTTGTGCTAAATTAAGTTGTCCATTGACGCCGTTGGATAGTAAATTTTTACTCGAATTAGCAAACGGTAAATTAATTTCAGCAGATTATATATGCCGGAATCGAGAAATTAAACTGGGTAGCGAAATATTTAAGATTGATTTGATAACAGTAGAGTTAGGGAGTTTTGATGTAATAGTTGGCATGGACTGGCTGAAGGAGATGAAAGCAGAGATCGTATGTTACAAAAATGCAATTCGCATTGTACGAGAAGAAGGAGAACCCTTAATGGTGTACGGAGAAAAGGGCAACACGAAGCTACATCTTATTAGTAATTTGAAAGCACAAAAACTAATAAGAAAAGGTTGCTATGCTATTCTAGCACACATCGAGAAAGTACAAACTGAAGAAAAGAGCATCAATGATGTTCCCGTCGCAAAAGAATTTCCCGATGTATTTCTGAAAGAATTACCGGGACTACCTCCACATCGATATGTTGAATTTCAAATAGATCTTGTACCAGGAGCTACACCAATAGCTCGTGCTCCTTACAGACTCGCACCCAGCGAGATGAAAGAACTGCAAAGCCAACTGCAAGAACTATTAGAACGTGGTTTTATTCGACCAAGCACATCACCATGTGGAGCTCCTGTTTTGTTTGTCAAGAATAAGGATGGTACATTTAGGTTGTGTATTGACTACAGAGAGTTGAATAAACTTACCATCAAAAACCGTTATCCACTGCCGAGAATTGACGACTTATTTGATCAACTACAAGGCTCGTCGGTTTATTCAAAAATCGATTTACGTTCTGGATATCATCAAATGCGAGTAAAGGAGGATGATATTCTAAAAACTGCTTTTAGGACGCGTTATGGTCATTACGAGTTTATGGTTATGCCGTTTGGATTGACTAACGCACCAGCTGTGTTCATGGACCTTATGAACCGAGTGTGTGGGCCATATCTTGACAAGTTTGTCATTGTTTTCATCGATGACATACTTATTTACTCAAAGAATGATCAAGAGCACGAAGAACATTTGAGAAAAGTGCTAGAAGTATTGAGGAAAGAAAAACTGTACGCTAAGTTTTCAAAGTGTGCATTTTGGTTGGAAGAAGTTCAATTCCTCGGTCACATAGTTAATAAAGAAGGTATCCAGGTAGACCAGGCAAAGATCGAAACCGATGAAAAGTGGAAAACCCCAAAAACTCCGAAGCATATACGTCAATTTTTAGGATTGGCTGGTTACTACAGAAGATTCATCCAAGATTTCTCCAAAATAGCAAAACCCTTGACTGCATTAACGCATAAAGGGAAGAAATTTGAATGGAAGGATGAACAAGAGAAGGCGTTTCAGTTATTGAAGAAAAAGCTAACTACGTCACCTATATTATCATTGCCTAAAGGGAATGATGATTTTGTGATTTATTGTGACGCATCAAAGCAAGGTCTCGGTTGTGTGTTAATGCAACGAACGAAGGTGATTGCTTATGCGTCTAGACAATTAAAGATTCACGAGCAAAATTATACGAATCACGATTTGGAATTAGGTGCTGTTGTTTTTGCATTAAAGACTTGGAGGAATTATTTATATGGGGTCAAAAGTATTATATATACCGACCACAAAAGTCTCCAACATATATTTAATCAGAAGCAACTGAGTATGAGACAACGCAGGTGGATTGAACTATTGAATGATTATGATTTTGAGATTCGATACCACCCGGGGAAGGCGAATGTGATAGCTGACGCTTTGAGTAGAAAGGACAGAGAACCTATACGGGTAAAAGCTATGAATATAATTATTCGTACTAACCTTACTACTCAAATAAAGGAGGTGCAACAGGGGGTTGTAAAAGAAGGAAAGTTGAAGAATGAGATACCCAAAGGATCAGAGAAACATCTTAATATTCGGGAAGACGGAACCCGATATAGGGCTGATAGAATTTGGGTACCAAGGTTTGGAGATGTGAGAGAAATGGTACTTAAGGAAGCACATAAAACCAGATATTCAATACATACCGGAGCGGGGAAGATGTATAAAGATCTCAAGAAACACTTTTGGTGGCCGGGTATGAAAGCCGATATTGCTAAATATGTAGGAGAATGTTTGATGTGTTCTAAGGTCAAAGCTGAACATCAGAAACCATCAGGTCTACTACAACAACATGAAATCCCAGAATGGAAATGGGAAAACATTACCATGGATTTCATTACTAAATTGCCAAGGACTGCAAGTGGTTATGATACTATTTGGGTAATAGTTGATCGTCTCACCAAGTCAACACTTCCTGCCAATGAGAGAAGATGACAAAATGGAGAAGTTGGCGCGATTGTATTTGAAGGAGGTTATCTCCAGATATGGAATACCCGTCTCTATTATCTCTGATAGGGATGGTAGATTTGTTTCAAGGTTCTGGCAGACGTTGCAACAAGCATTGGGGACTCGTCTAGACATGAGTACTGCTTATCATCCACTAACCGATGGGCAGAGTGAAAGGACTATACAAACTCTTGAAGACTTGCTGCGGGCATGTGTTATTGATTTTGGAAACAGTTGGGATCGACATCTACCATTAGCAGAATTTTCCTACAACAACAGTTACCATTCAAGTATTGAAATGGCGCCGTTTGAAGCACTTTATGGTAGAAAGTGCAGGTCTACGATTTGTTGGAATGAAGTGGGGGATAGACAGATTACGAGTCCGGAGATAATACAAGAAACTACCGAGAAAATCATCCAAATTCAACAACGATTGAAAACCGCCCAGAGTCGACAAAAGAGCTACGCGGACAGTAAAAGAAAAGATATAGAGTTTGAAATTGGAGAAATGGTCATGCTTAAGGTTTCACCTTGGAAAGGCGTTGTTTAATTTGGTAAATGGGGGAAACTAAATCCAAGGTACATTGGACCATTCAAGATTATAGATCGTGTCGGACCAGTAGCTTACCAACTGGAGCTACCTCAACAACTCGCGGCTGTACATAACACTTTCCATGTCTCGAATTTGAAGAAATGTTTTGCTAAAGAAGATCTCACTATTCCGTTGGACGAAATCCAAATCAATGAAAAACTTCAATTCATTGAAGAACCCGTCGAAATAATGGATCGTGAGGTTAAGAGACTTAAGCAAAACAAGATACCGATTGTTAAGGTTTGATGGAATGCTCGTAGAGGACCCGAGTTCACCTGGGAGTGTGAAGATTAGATGAAGAAGAAATACCCGCATCTATTTCCATAAGATTCGTCAACACCTTCAACAGCTTAAAAATTTCGGGACGAAATTTATTTAACGGGTAGGCACTGTAGTGACCCGAAATTTTCCATGTTTATATATATTAATTGAGATTGATATTTACATGACTAAATGTTTCCAACATGTTAAGCAATCAAACTTGTTAAGACTTGATTAAATGAAATAAGTTTCATATAGACAATTGATCACCCAAGTTGACCGGCGATTCACGAACGTTACAAATTTGTAAAAACTACATGTTGTGGTATATATAGACATATATATATATGGTTGACATGAGATTATGATGAGTAAGTATCTCACTAAGTATATTAACAATGTGTGATATACATAAGAAATGAGATTACTAAGTTAAGAAACTCGAAATGATATATATAACGATTATCATTATGATAACGTCTACTAAATACATATGTATCATATTAAGATATTGATACACTATATTTAACATGATAAAATGATATTTAAATATATCATTAAGTGTGTTAATAATGAACTACATATGTAAAAACAAGACTACTAACTCAAGAATTACGAAACGAGACTTATATGTAACGATTATCGTTGTAACGATATTTTAATGTATATATCATATTAAGAGATATTCATACATCATAATATCATGATAACATAATAATTTAACATCTCATTTGATATAATAAATATTGGGTTAACAACATTAATTGAGATCGTTAACTTAAAGGTTTCAAAACAACACTTACATGTAACGACTAACGAAGACTTAACGACTCCATTAGAATGTATATACATGTTGTGTTTTGATATGTATTCTTACACTTTTGAAAGACTTCAAGACACATATCAAAGTACTTCTACTTAACAAAAATGCTTACAATTACATCCTCGTTCAGTTTCATCAACAATTCTACTCGTATGCACCCGTATTCGTACTCGTACAATACACAGCTTTTAGATGTATGTACTATTGGTATATAAACTCTAATGATCAGCTCTTAGCAGCCCATTCGAGTCACCTAACACATGTGGGAACCATCATTTGGCAACTAGCATGAAATATCTCATAAAATTAAAAAAATATTAGTAATCATTCATGACTTATTTACATGAAAACAAAATTACATATCCTTTATACCTAATCCATATACCAACGACCAAAAACACCTACAAACACTTTAATTCTTCAATTTTATTCATCTAATTGATCTCTCTCAAGTTCCATCTTCAAGTTCTAAGTGTTCTTCATAAATTCCATAAGTATAGTTTCATAAAAATCAAGAATACTTCCAAGTTTGCAAGTCTACTTCCAAGCTTTCTAATCCATTCCAAGTAATCATCTAAGATCAAGGAACCTTTGTTATTTACAGTAGGTTATCTTTCTAATTTAAGGTAATATTCATATTCAAGCTTTGATTCAGTTTCTACAACTATAACAATCTTATTTCGAGTGAAAATCTTACTTGAACTGTTTTCGTGTCATGATTCTGCTTCAAGAACTTTCAAGCCATCCAAGGATCCTTTGAAGCTAGATCCATTTTTCTCATTTCCAGTAGTTTTATCCAGAAAACTCGAGATAGTAATGATGTTCATAACATCATTCGATTCATACATATAAAGCTATCTTATTCGAGGGTTTAAACTTGTAATCACTAGAACATAGTTTAGTTAATTCTAAACTTGTTCGCAAACAAAAGTTAATCCTTCTAACTTGACTTTTAAAATCAACTAAACACATGTTCTATATCTATATGATATGCTAACTTAATGATTTAAAACCTGGAAACACGATGAACACCATAAAATCGGATATACGCCGTCGTAGTGAAATCGGGGGCTGTTTTGGTTTGGATAATTAAAAACTACGATAAACTTTGATTTAAAATTTGTTCTTCTGGGAAAATGATTTTTCATATGAACATGAAACTATATCCAAAAATCTTGGTTAAACTCAAAGTGAAAGTATGTTTTTCAAAATGGTCATCAAGATGTCGTTCTTTCGACGGAAATGACTACCTCTTTAGTAATTGACATGTAACTTAAATTTCTGACTATAAACCTATACTTTTTCTGTTTGGATTCTTAAATTAGAGTTCAATATGAAACCATAGCAATTTGATTCACTCAAAATGGATTTAAAATGAAGAAGTTATGGGTAAAACAAGATTGGATATTTTTGATCTTTTTAGCTACGGGAAATGTTTAACAAATCTATACAAATCATATCCTAGCTGACTTATATTGTATTATACATGTATTCTAATATATTATGTAATCTTGGAATACCATAGACACGTATGCAAATGTTTTGACATATCATATCGACCCATGTATATATATTATTTGGAACAACCATAGACACTCTATATGCAGTAATGTTGGAGTTAGCTATACAGGGTTGAGGTTGATTCCAAAAATATATATACTTTGAGTTGTGATCTAGCCTGAGACGTGTATACACTGGGTCGTGGATTGATTCAAGATAATATATATCGATTTATTTCTGTACATCTAACTGTGGACAACTAGTTGTAGGTTATTAACGAGGACAGCTGACTTAATACACTCAAATCTTTAAAACATAATAAAAATGGTTGTAATTATATTTTGATCATACTTTGATATATATGTACATATTTGTATAGGTTCGTGAATCGATCTGTGGCCAAGTCTTATTTCAAAGGAAGGAAATATCTGTGAAAGTGAGTTATAGTCCCCCTTTTAAAAATCTAATATTTTTGAGATGAGAATACATGCATGTTTTATAAATGATTTACAAAATAGACACAAGTACGTGAAACTACATTCTATAGTTGAATTATCGAAATTGAATATGCCCCTTTTTATTAAGTCTGGTAATCTAAGAATTAGGGAACAGACACCCTAATTGACGCAAATCCTAAAGATAGATCTATTGGGCCTAACAAACCCCATCCAAAGTACCGGATGCTTTAGTACTTCGAAATTTATATCATATCCGAAGGGTGTCCCGGAATGATGGGGATATTCTTATATATGCATCTTGTTAATATCGGTTACCAGGTGTTCACCATATGAATGATTTTTATCTCTATGTATGGGATGTGTATTGAAATATGAAATCTTGTGGTCTATTGTTACGATTTGATATATATATGTTAAACCTATAACTCACCAACATTTTTGTTGAAGTTTAAAGCATGTTTATTCTCAGGTGAATACTAAGAGCTTCGGCTGTTGCATACTAAAATAAGGACAAGATTTGGGGTCCATGTTTGTATGATATTATGTAAAAACTGCATTCAAGAAACTTATGTCGATGTAATATATTTCTATTGTAAACCATTATGTAATGGTCATGTGTAAACAGTATATTTTAGATTATCATTATTTGATAATCTACATAATGCTTTTAAAACCTTTATTGATAAAATAAAGGTTATGGTTGTTTTAAAAATGAATGCAGTCTTTGAAAAATGTCTCATATAGAGGTCAAAACCTCGCAACGAAATCAATTAATATGGAACGTTTATAATCAATATGAACGGGACATTTCAATCACAAATGAAAAAAATTAGCTTATTGCTACTAGGACTGTAATAGGATGGTGTGTTTGTATTGATTATAGAAAATTAAATGACGCCACTAGAAAAGATCACTTTCCCTTACCTTTTATTGATCAAATGTTGGAAAGATTAGCCGGGAATAGTTACTATTGTTTTCTTGACGGTTTTCCCGGATATTTTCAAATTCCAATAGCACCCGAGGACCAATAGAAAACCACATTCACGTGCCCTTATGGTACTTTTGCTTACAAACGCATGCCATTTGGACTTTGCAACGCCCCTGCATCCTTTCAAAGGTGCATGATGGCAATTTTTCACGACATGATAGAAGAATGCATGGAAGTTTTCATGGATGACTTTTCAGTCTTCGGTGATACTTTTGAAACATGTCTAGTTAATCTTGAACGAATGCTTATTAGATGCGAGCAATCAAATCTAGTTCTTAATTGGGAGAAATGTCATTTCATGATTAAAAAAGGCATCGTTCTTGGTCATAAAATTTCAAAGGAAGGAATTGAAGTGGATAGAGCTAAAGTAGATGTAATTGCTAAACTTCCACATCCCACCAATGTTAGAGGAGTTAGGAGTTTTCTAGGGCATGCCGATTTTTACCGACGTTTCATAAAAGATTTTCCTAAAATTGCCACTCCTATGAATAAACTCCTAGAAAAAGATGCTCCATTCATCTTTTCAGATGAATGTATAAAATCTTTTAATATTCTTAAAGAAAAACTCACTAATGCACCGATCATGATAACTCCAAATTGGAATCTACCATTTGAACTTATGTGCGATGCAAGTGATTTTGCAATGGGAGCCGTTTTAGGACAAAGGATTGAAAAACGATTTCAACCTATTTATTACGCTAGTAAGACATTACAAGGAGCACAAGCGAATTACACAACTACTGAAAAAGAACTCCTTGCTATTGTCTTTGCTTTTGACAAATTTCGTTCATATCTCGTTCTAGCTAAAACAGTGGTCTATACCGACCATTCTGCTCTTAGATACCTATTTTCAAAACAAGATGCTAAACCACGATTAATCCGTTGGATCTTACTCCTACAAGAGTTTGATATTGAAATCCGAGACAAAAAGGGAGCAGAAAATATCGCCGCTGATCATCTTTCTCATATTGAAAATCCTGAATTAGAAGTTCTAAATGAATCGGCCATACAAGATAACTTTCCTGATGAATATCTATTGAAGATAGATTATAATGAAATTCCATGGTTTGCAGACTATGCAAACTACTTAGTATGTGGATTCCTTGAAAAAGGGTTGTCGTACCAAAAACGAAAGAAATTCTTTAGTGATATAAAATACTATTTCTGGGAAGATCCACATTTGTTTAAAAGTTGTCCCGATGGAATAATACACCGATGTGTATTCGGAGATGAAGCTAGTCAAATCTTAAACCATTGTCACACAGGACCAACAGGAGGGCATTATGGGCCTTAACTCATAGCAAGAAAAGTCTACGACGCTGGATTTTATTGGCTTACAATTTTCAAAGACGCACACCTTCTTTGCAAATCCTGTGATGCATGTCAAAGGGCCGGAAAAATAAGTTAACGTGATGAAATGCCACAAAATGTCATTCAAGTATGTGAAGTATTTGACGTTTGGGGTATTGACTTTATGGGTCCATTTCCAAAATCTCATAATAATCTCTACATTCTCGTTGCCATTGATTATGTATCTACATGGGCGGAAGCACAAGCTCTCCCAACTAACGATGCACGAGTTGTAGCCAACTTTTTAAAACGTCTTTTTGCAAGGTTCGGAACACCGAAAGCTTTAATAAGTGATCGGGGTACTCATTTTTGTAATAATCAACTTGAGATAGTTCTCAAAAGATATGGAGTAACTCATAAAATCTCAACCGCTTATCATCCACAAACAAGTGGACAAGTTAAAAATACCAACCGAGCATTAAAACGTATTCTAGAGAAAACCGTAGGATCAAATCCGAAGGAATGGTCCATGAAATTGGAGGATGCACTCTGGGATTTTAGAACAGCATACAAAACTCCAATTGGAACCACACCTTTTAAACTCGTTTACAGAAAATCATGTCACCTTCCAGTAGAAATTGAGCACAAATCATTTTGGGCTGTGAAGACATGTAATCTTGATTTACATGAACCCGGACATCTACGGTTAAGTCAACTAAACGAATTAGAAGAATTAAGACATGAAGCATACGAAAATTCGTTAATCTATAAGGAAAGAATGAAGAAATGGCATGATAAAAGATCAGAAGTTCAAAAGAATTTAAAGAAGGAGACATAGTTCTTCTTTTCAATTCACGATTCAAGCTATTTCCTGGAAAATTGAAATCAAGATGGTCTGGACCATTCATAGTCAAAAGAGTTTTCCCATACAGAACAATAGAGTTAATAAATTCAAATGGGATTGAATTTAAAGTTAATGGTCACAGAGTTAAACATTACATAGTTAATCCAATAGAAGTTGAAGATGAAGTTAATCACAATTTCGACACCACAGCTAACTAAGTGTGGGAAGTTTTGAATCTTTTTAGGATAATATATATTTCTGTTAGAGTTAGATTTTCTATTTTCATGTAGTTTCCGAAAATGGAATCCGAATGGTCTTTCCCTAGCAGACCCTAAAGAACTAGTCTTCTCCCCCCATTCTGAATTTTTATTCTTTTTAGGTTTTACGAGATGAAGAATTCCTTTGATCTGAACCATGGTCTACTACTACACGCTACGATCACTAAACGTAATAATGATACACTCCCGAGTGAAGTGGTATCATTTATAAGAGGCAAAATGGACGGAGTAAGAAAAGAACTCAGAAAAGATCATCATAAGACACATTTTGGTAAAGGAAAATCAAAATCCGCAACAAAAAGAAGAGCACGACACCTTGAAAGATGTTATAAATGCAGAAAATGGTCACACGAAGGTAAATGTTCGAACAATCAAACATATTCAAATACCGAATTTGTTACTCTATGCAGAGAAGGACCGTTTATATATTTAGAAGAAAAGATATTGAAGAATTGAGGTTACGCTTATGTAGCTATGGAAAATCAAATCACACGACTCTCCTATGAGTAGGCTAAAGCAGGTCTCTAAGAATTCTTTCTCATAGGTAAGTATGTACGGTTTTTATTTTTATTTTTATTTCTTTTAACCTTTTGATAATAAACGCTGAATTGTTCGCTATAAAGTATTAAATTGGTATTCAATAAAATTAGGTATACGAAACCGAAATTATTGATATCGTACAAAAATTTATTACATCACTGCAAAATTTACCGTTTATTCTTAAGGTATAAATATCTTTAATCAATCAATCCAAAAATATTTCAGAAATTCGTCAGAAGTAAAACTAGGTTATGGAACCGAAATTACTTTACCGAAAAGAGGGGCGTATATTTTTGATAATATTTGATTGATTAAAGTGGGATAAAAAGACCAAAAAGAATTTTAATTTTAATTTTTATCTTGTTTTTAAAATTAATATATAAATATTAAATTAATATTGTAAACTTTTTAAATCATTATATTTAAGTTTTTAAATATTTTAAAAATTAATATTTTTAATATAAGTTTGTAAAATTAATGTACAAAAATATTAATAATATTAATATGAAATTTTATGCATTTTAAATTTAAGTTTGGTGTGAATTTAAAAACAAAAATTTACTTTATTTCATTAAGTTAAAAATTTGATATTTAAAATTCGTCGTGAGTTGAAAACTAGGTCGTTGAACCGAAATTGCTTTACCCGAGGGAGGGACGAGAAATTTTATTATCATTATTTTTAATCTTGTTGAATTAAAGTATGCCAAAAACATAAAAAAAAAACCCCAAAAATCTTTGCTTTTAAAATAGCGCTTAAAAAAAGTGACAAATTTTAAAATTTTGTCGAGGGACGGACTAGGACAACGATCCGAAACGACCTCGTCCTAAATAACAAGAAAAACAAAATTTTAAATTTACTTAATTTTTGTTTTAAAAGTATAAGGTTTTTATTTAAAAAAAAAATACCAGACCCCATGCGATCGCATGGGGTTTCCTCTTAAACCTCATGCGGTCGCAAGAGGCCAAATTCCTGGACAGAATCAAAAAGGCACGAGCTGCTTCTGTCTTCCCATAAAACACACACATACATACGCAAAATACTCCCAAAAATCACCAATTTTTAACCAAAATCAACCAAATCTCTTGCTATAATCTGCTTTAATCATGAATTTGTTAAGAAGTTTTTCAAGAAAGGTAAAGATTTCACCCCTAAACTCTTTAAATTTGAATTTTAGTGTTCTTGAGCTAATTTATACCTAATTTAATTTTGTTAATTTCTAGTGCAATTAGAGTTAAATTGTTAGTATATTATGCATGTATAACCTAGATTGATGCTATTTAACATGATTTGAAGCCAAAAACTTCAAATTTTTTAGAAATCTAGGGTTTGTGTTCTTGAGAAATTTGAGGCTTTTTGATATAAACAGGTTATGGCCGATTTTTTTCATGAATTATTGCTAAATTAAGTAGTGTAACATATTTAGGTAGCTAAATGATCCAAACTTTGATCCTAAACATGATTTTTGAGAATTAAAGTGGACTTTTTAGGTCTAAAATTCATGAACTTGATTAAATTGATGTAAATGCCATTTGAAACTTATTTAATTGCTAGTAATGATTATTTTAACATGTTATTTGAGTTGAATGCTTATGAACTTTGTAAACATTTTCATAAATGCTTATTTGAAAAAGTGTAGAATTGTTAAAATTGTGAAAATGTGTATAAGTTTAATTTTGATTAAACATGTTATTGTAATTGTTTCAAGTTGTTATTTTGCTAACACTAATGCATATTTGGATGCACAAATTTTATGTTTAATGTGTTTTGCAGAGATATATCGATACTGATGGTGCATCATCATCATCTAGGTAACCTGCTCCAGAACCTGAACCAGAAATGCAATATGAACCGGAGCAACAACAGGAACAATAACAACCTGATCCTCAACAAGAATATGTTAATGCCTACGTACAATTTCCTATTCATCCGATAATAGAACACCCAACGATTCATGAAGAACAGTTGCATCCCAATTTGAGATTTGATCGAAGTTGGAGAGATTACCCGACATACCAAAGTAACAAATTTAAACTGGTAACGAAAAATGTAGAAGTGCCGAGGGTAATCGATTGGGAGCCTTTGGAAAGGGTCCAACTAGTTAACTCAGTTAGACAGCATCTGATCCAAAGGTATGGGAACTCTTCTTTTCCTGATTGGGAACGTTTATTCACCATTCGTAGGCCTGTATATAAGGAATGGTGTGTTGAGCTTATAAGTACTATAGCATTAAATACGGATATAGTTAGGTTAGATGATAGGAATTTTCTTAGATTTTTACTTGGCCGTAGGATGTATAGGATGTTCATGCTGGACATGGCCAGGGCTTTACAGATTTACACTCCTGGTGAATTACTACTACCTGATTGTACAAATTTGATTTATCATGGTGAAAGGGTAGATAGGAATTTTGACGCGGACGCCGTCTGGAGGCGTATGTCAAATTATAATGTTTTTACGCTGGGAGGAAGACACTCCTATTTAGATATTAACAAAGTAGAGCTTCGTATTATACATATATTTTTAGCTAATTCGATTACACAAAGAGGTAAAAACAAGGAGAAGATGACCTTAAAAATATTTATTTTACCTTAAGTATATTCGAAACACTAGAAGCTTTGTTAATATCCCCTACTGTGTTGGTTTTTATCTGTCCAAAATGGTGGCAGGAATACAGGACTGGGGAATAATAGGAGGAGGTATTTTTGTTACTCTCATTGGAGAGTATTTGTGTGTAGATAGGGATCGAGGGGGTCCACTTGAAATGTCCCGTTCTTATTGATTAAAAATGTTCTATATTAATTGATTTCGTTGCGAGGTTTTGACCTCTATATGAGACGTTTTTCAAAGACTGCATTCATTTTTAAAAAAAACCATAACCTTTATTTCATAAATAAAGGTTTAAAAAACTTTACGTAGATTATCAAATAATGATAATCTAAAATATCATGTTTACACACGACCATTACATAATGGTTTACAATACAAATATGTTACATCGAAATCAGTTTCTTGAATGCAGTTTTTACACAATATCATACAAACATGGACTCCAAATCTTGTCCTTATTTTAGTATGTAACAGCGTAAGCTCTTAGTATTCACCTGAGAATAAACATACTTTAAACGTCAACAAAAATATTGGTGAGTTATAGGTTTAACCTATATATATCAAATCGTAACAATAGACCACAAGATTTCATATTTCAATACACATCCCATACATAGAGATAAAAATCATTCATATGGTGAACACCTGGTAACCGACATTAACAAGATGCATATATAAGAATATCCCCATCATTCCGGGACACCCTTCGGATATGATATAAATTTCGAAGTACTAAAGCATCCGGTACTTTGGATGGGGTTTGTTAGGCCCAATAGATCTATCTTTAGGATTCGCGTCAATTAGGGTGTCTGTTCCCTAATTCTTAGATTACCAGACTTAATAAAAAGGGGCATATTCGATTTCGATAATTCAACCATAGAATGTAGTTTCACGTACTTGTGTCTATTTTGTAAATCATTTATAAAACCTGCATGTATTCTCATCCCAAAAATATTAGATTTTAAAAGTGGGACTATAACTCACTTTCACATATTTTTACTTCGTCGGGAAGTAAGACTTGGCCACTGGTTGATTCACGAACCTATAACAATATATACATATATATCAAAGTATGTTCAAAATATATTTACAACACTTTTAATATATTTTGATGTTTTAAGTTTATTAAGTCAGTTGTCCTAGTTAGTAACCTACAACTAGTTGTCCAGAGTTAGATGTACAGAAATAAATCGATAAATATTATCTTGAATCAATTCACGACCCAGTGTATACGTATCTCAGTATTGATCACAACTCAAACTATATATATTTTGGAATCAACCTCAACCCTGTATAGCTAACTCCAACATTCACATATAGAGTGTCTATGGTTGTTCCGAAATATATATAGATGTGTCGACATGATAGGTCAAAACATTGTATACGTGTCTATGGTATCTCAAGATTACATAATATACAATACAAGTTGATTAAGTTATGGTTGGAATAGATTTGTTACCAATTTTCACGTAGCTAAAATGAGAAAAATTATCCAATCTTGTTTTACCCATAACTTATTCATTTTAAATCCGTTTTGAGTGAATCAAATTGCTATGGTTTCATATTGAACTCTATTTTATGAATCTAAACAGAAAAAGTATAGGTTTATAGTCGGAAAAATAAGTTACAAGTCGTTTTTGTAAAGGTAGTCATTTCAGTCGAAAGAACGACGTCTAGATGACCATTTTAGAAAACATACTTCCACTTTGAGTTTAACCATAATTTTTGGATATAGTTTCATGTTCATAATAAAAAACAATTTCCCAGAATAACAACTTTTAAATCAAAGTTTATCATAGTTTTTAATTAGCTAACCCAAAACAGCCCGCGGTGTTACTACGACGGCGTAAATCCGGTTTTACGGTGTTTTTCGTGTTTCCAGGTTTTAAATCATTAAGTTAGCATATCATATAGATATAGAACATGTGTTTAGTTGATTTTAAAAGTCAAGTTAGAAGGATTAACTTTTATTTGCGAACAAGTTTAGAATTAACTAAACTATGTTCTAGTGATTACAAGTTTAAACCTTCGAATAAGATAGCTTTATATGTATGAATCGAATGATGTTATGATAATCATTACTACCTCAAGTTCCTTGGATAAACCTACTATAAATGAGAAAAATAGATCTAGCTGCAAAGGATCCTTGGATGACTTGAAAGTTCTTGAAGCAGAATCATGACACGAAAACAATTTCAAGTAAGATTTCCACTCGAAATAAGATTGTTATAGTTATAGAAATTGAATTAAATTTTGAATATGATTATTACCTTGTATTAGAAAGATAACCTACTGTAAGTAACAAAGGTTTCTTGATCTTGGATGATTACTTGGAATGGATTTAGAAAACTTGGAAGTAAACTTGCAATCTTGGAAGTATTCTTGATTTTATGAAACTAGAACTTTTGGAATTTATGAAGAACACTTATAAGTTGAAGATAGAACTTGAGAGAGATCAATTAGATGAAGAAAATTGAAGAATGAAAGTGTTTATAGGTGTTTTTGGTCGTTGGTGTATGGATTAGATATAAAGGATATGTAATTTTGTTTTCATGTAAATAAGTCATGAATGATTACTCATATTTTTGTAATTTTATGAGATATTTCATGCTAGTTGCCAAATGATGGTTCCCACATGTGTTAGGTGACTCACATGGGCTGCTAAGAGCTGATCATTGGAGTGTATATACCAATAGTACATACATCTAAAAGCTGTGTATTGTACGAGTACGAATACGGGTGCATACGAGTAGAATTGTTGATGAAACTGAACGAGGATGTAATTGTAAGCATTTTTGTTAAGTAGAAGTATTTTGATAAGTGTCTTGAAGTCTTTCAAAAGTGTATAAATACATATTAAAACACTACATGTATATACATTTTAACTGAGTCGTTAAGTCATCGTTAGTCGTTACATGTAAGTGTTGTTTTGAAACCTTTAGGTTAACGATCTTGTTAAATGTTGTTAACCCAATGTTTATAATATCAAATGAGATTTTAAATTATTATATTGTCATGATATTATGATATATAATATATCTTAGTATGATATATATACAGTTAAATGTCGTTACAACGATAATCGTTACATATATGTCTCGTTTCGAAATCATTAAGTTAGTAGTCTTATTTTTACATATGTATTTCATTGTTAATACACTTAATAATATATTTACTTATCATTTAACATAATTAACCAAGTGTATCAATATCTTAATATGATTCATATGTACCTAGTAAGACGTTGTTATAACGATAATCGTTATATATATCGTTTTCGAGTTTCTTAAATTAATAGTCTCATTTTTATGTATATAACTCATTGTTAAAATACCTAATGAGATACATACTTATAATAAAATCATGTTAACTATATATATAATCATATATATGTCATCGTATAGTTTTTACAAGTTTTAACGTTCGTGAATCACCGGTCAACTTGGGTGGTCAATTGTCTATATGAAACCTATTTCAATTAATCAAGTCTTAACAAGTTTGATTGCTTAACATGTTGGAAACACTTAATCATGTAAATAACAATTTCATTTAATATATATATAAACATGGAAAAGTTCGGGTCACTACAGTACCTACCCGTTAAATAAATTTCGTCCCGAAATTTTAAGCAGTTGGAGGTGTTGACGTATCTTCTGGAAATAAATGCGGGTATTTCTTCTTCATCTGATCTTCACGCTCCCAGGTGAACTTAGGTCCTCTAAGAGCATTCCATTGAACCTTAACAATCGGTATCTTGTTTTGTTTAATTCTCTTAACCTCACGATCCATTATTTCGACGGGTTCTTCAATGAATTGAAGTTTTTCATTGATTTGGATTTCATTCAATGGAATAGTGAGATCTTCTTTAGCAAAACATTTCTTCAAATTTGAGACGTGGAAAGTGTTATGTACAGCTGCGAGTTGTTGAGGTAGCTTTAGTTGGTAAGCTACTGGTCCGACACGATCTATAATCTTGAATGGTCCAATGTACCTTGGATTTTGTTTCCCCCGTTTACCAAATCGAACAACGCCTTTCCAAGGTGAAACCTTAAGCATGACCATTTCTCCAATTTCAAACTCTATATCTTTTCTTTTACTGTCCGCGTAGCTCTTTTGTCGACTCTGGGCGGTTTTCAATCTTTGTTGAATTTGGATGATTTTCTCGGTAGTTTCTTGTATTATCTCCGGACCCGTAATCTGTCTATCCCCCACTTCACTCCAACAAATCGGAGACCTGCACTTTCTACCATAAAGTGCTTCAAACGGCGCCATCTCAATACTTGAATGGTAGCTGTTGTTGTAGGAAAATTCTGCTAACGGTAGATGTCGATCCCAACTGTTTCCGAAATCAATAACACAAGCTCGTAGCATGTCTTCAAGCATTTGTATCGTCCTTTCGCTCTGTCCATCAGTTTGTGGATGATAGGCAGTACTCATGTCTAGACGAGTTCCCAATGTTTGCTGTAATGTCTGCCAGAATCTTGAAATAAATCTGCCATCCCTATCAGAGATAATAGAGATTGGTATTCCATGTCTGGAGACGACTTCCTTCAAATATAGTCGTGCTAACTTCTCCATCTTGTCATCTTCTCTTATTGGCAGGAAGTGTGCTGACTTGGTGAGACGATCAACTATTACCCAAATAGTATCATAACCACTTGCAGTCCTTGGCAATTTAGTAATGAAATCCATGGTAATGTTTTCCCATTTCCATTCCAGGATTTCAGGTTGTTGTAGTAGACCTGATGGTTTCTGATGTTCAGCTTTGACCTTAGAACACGTCAAACATTCTCCTACATATTTAGCAATATCGGCTTTCATACCTGGCCACCAAAAATGTTTCTTAAGATCCTTGTACATCTTCCCCGTTTCAGGATGTATTGAGTATCTAGTTTTATGAGCTTCTCTAAGTACCATTTCTCTCATATCTCCAAATTTTGGTACCCAAATTCTTTCAGCCCTAAACCGGGTTCCGTCTTCTCGAATATTAAGATGCTTCTCCGATCCTTTGGGTATTTCATCCTTTTAATTTCCCTCTTTTAAAACTCCTTGTTGCGCCTCCTTTATTTAAGTAGTAAGGTTAGTGTGAATCATTATATTCATAGATTTTACTCGAATGGGTTCTCTGTCCTTTCTGCTCAAGGCGTCGGCTACCACATTTGCCTTCCCCGGGTGGTAACGAATCTCAAAGTCGTAATCATTCAACAATTCAATCCACCTACGCTGCCTCATATTCAGTTGTTTCTGATTAAATATGTGTTGAAGACTTTTGTGGTCGGTATATATAATACTTTTGACCCCATATAAGTAGTGCCTCCAAGTCTTTAATGCAAAAACAACCACGCCTAATTCCAAATCATGCGTCGTATAATTTTGCTCGTGAATCTTCAATTGTCTAGACGCATAAGCAATCACCTTCATCCGTTGTATTAATACACAACCGAGACCTTGCTTTGATGCGTCACAATAAATCACAAAATCATCATTCCCTTCAGGCAATGACAATATAGGTGCCGTAGTTAGCTTTTTCTTTAATAATTGAAACGCCTTCTCTTGTTCATCCTTCCATTCAAATTTCTTCCCTTTATGCGTTAATGCAGTCAAGGGTTTTGCTATTTTGGAGAAATCTTGGATGAATCTTCTGTAGTAACCAGCCAATCCTAAAAATTGACGTATATGCTTCGGAGTTTTTGGGGTTTCCCATTTTTCAACGGTTTCGATCATTGCCGGGTCCACCTGGATACCTTCTTTGTTCACTATGTGACCGAGGAAATGAACTTCTTCCAACCAAAATGCACACTTTGAAAACTTAGCGTACAGTTTTTCTTTCCTCAATACTTCTAGCACTTTTCTCAAATGTTCTTCGTGCTCTTGATCATTCTTTGAGTAAATAAGTATGTCATCGATGAAAACAATGACAAACTTGTCAAGATATAGCCCACACACTCGGTTAATAAGGTCCATGAACACAGCTGGTGCGTTAGTCAATCCAAACGGCATAACCATAAACTCGTAATGACCATAACGCATCCTAAAAGCAGTTTTTGGAATATCATCCTCCTTTACTCGCATTTGATGATATCCAGAACGTAAATCGATCTTTGAATAAACCGACGAGCCTTGTAGTTGATCAAATAAGTCGTCAATTCTCGGCAGTGGATAACGGTTTTTGATGGTAAGTTTGTTCAACTCTCTGTAGTCAATACACAACCTAAATGTACCATCCTTCTTCTTGACAAACAAAACAGGAGCTCCCCATGGTGATGTGCTTGGTCGAATGAAACCACGTTCTAATAGTTCTTGCAGTTGGCTTTGCAGTTCTTTCATCTCGCTGGGTGCGAGTCTATAAGGAGCACGAGCTATTGGTGCAGCTCCTGGTATAAGATCTATTTGAAATTCAACAGATCGATGTGGAGGTAGTCCTGGTAATTCTTTCAGAAATACATCGGGAAATTCTTTTGCGACGGGAACATCATTGATGCTCTTTTCTTCAGTTTGTACTTTCTCGACGTGTGCTAGAACAGCATAACAACCTTTTCTTATTAGTTTTTGTGCCTTCAAATTACTAATAAGATGTAGCTTCATGTTGCCCTTTTCTCCGTACACCATTAAGGGTTCTCCTTCTTCTCGTACAATGCGAATTGCATTTTTATAACATACGATCTCTGCTTTCACCTTCTTCAGCCAGTCCATGCCAACTATTACATCAAAACTCCCTAACTCTACTGGTATCAAATCAATCTTAAATATTTCGCTACCCAGTTTAATTTCTCGATTCCGGCATATATTATCTGCTGAAATTAATTTACCGTTTGCTAATTCGAGTAAAAATTTACTATCCAACGGCGTCAATGGACAACTTAATTTAGCACAAAAATCTCTACTCATATAGCTTCTATCCACACCCGAATCAAATAAAACGTAAGCAGATTTATTGTCAATAAGAAACGTACCCGTAACAAGCTCTGGGTCTTCCTGTGCATCTACCGCATTAATATTGAAAACTCTTCCGCGGCCTTGTCCATTCGTTTTCTCCTGGTTCGGGCAATTTCTAATAATGTGGCCCGGTTTTCCACATTTATAACAAACTACATTGGCATAACTTGCTCCGACACTACTTGCTCCGCCATTACTCGTTCTGAAACCATTTGTTCCTTTTGTTCTGTTAACCCCTGGTCCGTAGACCTCACACTTCGCCGCGCTATGACCATTTCTCTTACACTTGTTGCAAAATTTAGTGCAGAACCCTAAGTGATACTTTTCACACCTTTGGCATAGCTGCTTCTGATTGTTGTTGTTGTTGCGGTTGTTATTGTTGTTGGGATGATTGTTGTAGTTGCTGTTGTTGTTGTTGTTGTTGTTGTTGTTGTTATTGTTGTTGTTGTTGTTGGGCTGTTTGTTGTAGTTGCGATTGATGTTGCGATTGTTGGGATAATTGTTGCGATTATTATTGTAATTGCTGTTGTTGTTGTATTGGTGATTCTTATCACCGTTTTCCTCCCACTTTCTTTTCACTTGCTTCACATTGCTCTCTTCAGCCGTCTGTTCTTTAATTCTTTCCTCAATCTGGTTCACTAGTTTGTGAGCCATTATACATGCCTGTTGTATGGAGGCGGGCTCGTGTGAACTTATATCTTCTTGGATTCTTTCCGGTAATCCTTTTACAAACGCGTCGATCTTCTCTTCCTCATCTTCGAACGCTCCGGACACAATAGGCACAATTCTGTGAATCGTCTTTCGTACGTGGTAATATCAAATCCTTGGGTTCGTAACCCTCTAAGTTCTGTCTTGAGCTTATTGACCTCGGTTCTGGGACGGTACTTCTCGTTCATCAAGTGCTTGAATGCTGACCACGGTAGTGCGTACGCATCATCTTGTCCCACTTTCTCTAGATAGGTATTCCACCATGTTAACGCAGAACCTATGAAGGTATGCGTAGCGTACTTCACTTTGTCCTCTTCAGTACACTTACTTATGGCAAACAGCGATTCGACCTTCTCGGTCCACCGTTTCAATCCGATCGGTCCTTCGATTCCATCAAATTCCAAAGGTTTGCAGGCAGTGAATTCTTTGTAGGTGCATCCTACACGATTTCCTGTACTGCTAGATCCAAGGTTATTGTTGGTATGTAGCGCAGCCTGTACTGCGGCTATGTTTGAAGCTAGAAAAGTACGAAATTCCTCTTCATTCATATTCACGGTGTGTCGAGTAGTCGGTGCCATTTCCTTCAAAATAGTCAAATGGAACAAGTTAATCATACAGAATATTAAGAGTAGTTAATAGTATTTCGTAGCATAATATGAACTCATTTATAAAAGCTTTTTCTTCATATTAGCGTTTTATAAGTTTAAATTCGGGTAGTACCTACCCGTTAAGTTCATACTTAGTAGCTAATATACAATTCAACTACTACAATTCTATATGAAAAACTGATTATAATAATATTTCGCGTTCAAACTTTTATACAATATTTTACAAACTTACAATACCGCTTATTTTACATAAAGCATGAAATATAGCACACAATAACTTTGATACAAGATAGTTGTGAAGATAATTCTAGCTAGTACACAAGTCGTTCAGCAAAGGCAATAAAGACACGTAATTCATACATCCAGGAAAAAGTCATGCATTCTGGTTTTACTAGGACTACTTCCCATCCTTGGTCTTGTGGAACATAACCGTTATGGCCGTTGATAAGACAGCGTGTTGTAACGTCGTCAAAGGGACGAGGGTTACGTAATGACCAACAGTCTCGTAATAACCTAAAAACCTCATTTCTTACCCCCAATTACCGACTCCGTCACTTGTGGGAACGTTTTATTTAATAGTTGTAGCCCGATGTTCTTTTTCTCACTTTGGTGAGAAGCGAACATTACTAACCCGTAAGCATAGCATGCTTCTTTATGTTGCATGTTAGCCGCTTTTTCTAAATCATGAAGTCCTATATTCGGATACATTGAGTCAAAATAATTTCTTAACCCGTTGCGTAAAATAGCATTTGGGTTCCCCGCAATATATGCGTCAAAGTAAACACATCGTAACTTATGGGTTTCCCAATGTGATATCCCCCATCTTTCAAACGAAAGTCTCTTATAAACCAAGACATTCTTGGAACGTTCTTCGAATGTCTTACAAACTGATTTCGCCGTAAATAGTTGTGCCGAAGAATTCTGACCGACTCTAGACAAGATTTCATCAATCATGTCTCCGGGTAGGTCTCTTAAAATATTGGGTTGTCTATCCATTTTGTGTTTTTATACTGTAAAATAGACAAGAGTAAGATTCATAAAAAAATACTTATTAATACAAGAAATTTTTTTTTTACATATATCATAAAGCATAAGCACACTATATTACTTATATTACACCACACGAATACAACTATCTTATTCCGACTCGCTCGTTTCTTCTTCTTCGGTTTTGGTTCGTTTTGCCAAGTTTCTAGGGATATATGATGTTCCACTAATACGAGTTGTCATTTTCCACAACGGTTTAGAAAAACCTGGTGGTTTAGAGGTTCCCGGGTCATTGTTACAACTTAAGGGCTTCGGGAGTTGACGATACATATAAAGTTCATCGGGGTTGGAATTAGATTTCTCTATTTTTATGCCCTTTCCCTTATTATTTTTTTTTGCCTTTTTAAATTCAGTTGGGGTAATTTCTATAACATCATCGAAATTCTCGTCGGAATCCGATTCATCGGAGAATTGGTAATCCTCCCAATATTTTGCTTCCTTGGCGGAAACACCATTGATCATAATTAACCTTGGTCGGTTGGTTGAGGATTTTCTTTTACTTAACCGTTTTATTATTTCCCCCACCGGTTCTATTTCCTCCTCCGGTTCCTCCTCTTTAGGTTCTGATTCTTCTTCCGGTTCTGATTCTTCTTCCGGTTCTTCTTCGGGAACTTGTGAATCAGTCCAATATATATTCGACTCTTCGTTATTATTAGGTGAGTCAATGGGATTTGTGCTAGAGGTAGACATCTATCACACAATATCAAACATGTTAAGAGATTAATATATCACATAATATATACATGTTAATAATATATAGTTTCCAACAAAAATGTTAAGCAATCATTTTTAAAGAAAACACGGTCGAAGTCCAGACTCACTAATGCATCCTAACAAACTCGATAAGACACACTAATGCAAATTTCTGGTTCTCTAAGACCAACGCTCGGATACCAACTGAAATGTCCCGTTCTTATTGATTAAAAACGTTCTATATTAATTGATTTCGTTGCGAGGTTTTGACCTCTATATGAGACGTTTTTCAAAGACTGCATTTATTTTTAAAACAAACCATAACCTTTATTTCATAAATAAAGGTTTAAAAAACTTTACGTAGATTATCAAATAATGATAATCTAAAATATCCTGTTTACACACGACCATTACATAATGGTTTACAATACAAATATGTTACATCGAAATCAGTTTCTTGAATGCAGTTTTTACACAATATCATACAAGTATGGACTCCAAATCTCGTCCTTATTTAAGTATGCGACAGCGGAAGCTCTTAATAATCACCTGAGAATAAACATGCTTAAAACGTCAACAAAAATGTTGGTGAGTTATAGGTTTAACCTATATATATCAAATCATAATAATAGACCACAAGATTTCATATTTCAATACACATCCCATACATAGAGATAAAAATCATTCATATGGTGAACACCTGGTAACCGACATTAACAAGATGCATATATAAGAATATCCCCATCATTCCGGGACACCCTTCGGATATGATATAAATTTTGAAGTACTAAAGCATCCGGTACTTTGGATGGGGTTTGTTAGGCCCAATAGATCTATCTTTAGGATTCGCGTCAATTAGGGAGTCTGTTCCCTAATTCTTAGATTACCAGACTTAATAAAAAGGGGCATATTCGATTTCGATAATTCAACCGTAGAATGTAGTTTCACGTACTTGTATCTATTTTGTAAATCATTTATAAAATCTGCATGTATTCTCATCCCAAAAATATTAGATTTTAAAAGTGGGACTATAACTCACTTTCACAGATTTTTACTTCGTCGGGAAGTAAGACTTGGCCACTGGTTGATTCACGAACCTATAACAATATATACATATATATCAAAGTATGTTCAAAATATATTTACAACACTTTTAATATATTTTGATGTTTTAAGTTTATTAAGTCAGCTGTCCTCGTTAGTAACCTACAACTAGTTGTCCACAGTTAGATGTACAGAAATAAATCGATAAATATTATCTTGAATCAATCCACGACCCAGTATATACGTATTGTAGTGACCCGAACTTTTCCATGTTTATATATATTAATTGAGATTGATATTTACATGATTAAATGTTTCCAACATGTTAAGCAATCAAACTTGTTAAGACTTGATTAATTGAAATATGTTTCATATAGACAATTGACCACCCAAGTTGACCGGTGATTCACGAACGTTAAAACTTGTAAAAACTATATGATGACATATATATGGATATATATATAGTTAACATGATACTATGATAAGTAAACATATCATTAAGTATATTAACAATGAACTACATATGTAAAAACAAGACTACTAACTTAATGATTTTTAAACAAGACATATATGTAACGATTATCGTTGTAAAGACATTTAATGTATATATATCATATTAAGAGATATTCATACATGATAATATCATGATAATATAATAATTTAAAATCTCATTTGATATTATAAACATTGTGTTAACAACATTTAACAAGATCGTTAACCTAAAGGTTTCAAAACAACACTTACATGTAACGACTAACGATGACTTAATGACTCAGTTAAAATGTATATACATGTAGTGTTTTAATATGTATTTATACACTTTTGAAAGACTTCAATACACTTATCAAAATACTTCTACTTAACAAAAATGCTTACAATTACATCCTCGTTCAGTTTCATCAACAATTCTACTCGTATGCACCCGTATTCGTACTCGTACAATACACAGCTTTTAGATGTATGTACTATTGGTATATACACTCCAATGATCAGCTCTTAGCAGCCCATGTGAGTCACCTAACATATGTGGGAACCATCATTTGGCAAATAGCATGAAATATCTCATAAAATTACAAAAATATGAGTAATCATTCATGACTTATTTACATGAAAACAAAATTACATATCCTTTTTATCTAATCCATACACCAACGACCAAAAACACCTACAAACACTTTCATTCTTCAATTTTCTTCATCTAATTGATCTCTCTCAAGTTCTATCTTCAAGTTCTAAGTGTTCTTCATAAATTCTACAAGTTCTAGTTACATAAAATCAAGAATACTTTCAAGTTTGCAAGCTCACTTCCAATCTTGTAAGCTGATCATCCAACCTCAAGAAATCTTTGTTTCTTACAGGAAGTTATCATTCTAATACAAGGTAATAATCATATTCAAACTTTGGTTCAATTTCTATAACTATAACAATCTTATTTCAAGTGATGATCTTACTTGAACTTGTTTTCGTGTCATGATTCTGCTTCAAGAACTTCGAGCTATCCAAGGATCCGTTGAAGCTAGATCCATTTTTTTCTTTTCCAGTAGGTTTATCCAAGGAACTTAAGGTAGTAATGATGTTCATAACATCATTCAATTCATACATATAAAGCTATCTTATTCGAAGGTTTAAACTTGTAATCACCAGAACATAGTTTAGTTAATTCTAAACTTGTTCGCAAACAAAAGTTAATCCTTCTAACTTGACTTTTAAAATCAACTAAATACATGTTCTATATCTATATGATATGCTAACTTAATGATTTAAAACCTGGAAACACGAAAAACACCGTAAAACCGGATATACGCCGTCGTAGTAACACCGCGGGCTGTTTTGGGTTAGTTAATTAAAAACTATGATAAACTTTGATTTAAAAGTTGTTATTCTGAGAAAATTATTTTTATTATGAACATGAAACTATATCCAAAAATTATGGTTAAACTCAAAGTGGAAGTATGTTTTCTAAAATGGTCATCTAGACGTCGTTCTTTCGACTGAAATGACTACCTTTACAAAAACGACTTGTAACTTATTTTTCCGACTATAAACCTATAATTTTTCTGTTTAGATTCATAAAATAGAGTTCAATATGAAACCATAACAATTTTATTCACTCAAAACGGATTTAAAATGAAGAAGTTATGGGTAAAACAAGATTGGATAATTTTTCTCATTTTAACTACGTGAAAATTGGTAACAAATCTATTCCAACCATAACTTAATCAACTTGTATTGTATATTATGTAATCTTGAGATACCATAGACACGTATACAATGTTTCGACCTATCATGTCGACACATCTATATATATTTCGGAACAACCATAGACACTCTATATGTGAATGTTGGAGTTAGCTATACAGGGTTGAGGTTGATTTCAAAATATATATAGTTTGAGTTGTGATCAATACTGAGATACGTATACACTGGGTCGTGGATTGATTCAAGATAATATTTATCGATTTATTTCTGTACATCTAACTGTGGACAATTAGTTGTAGGTTACTAACGAGGACAGCTGACTTAATAAACTTAAAACATCAAAATATACTAAAAGTGTTGTAAATATATTTTGAACATACTTTGATATATATGTATATATTATTATAGGTTCGTGAATCAACCAGTGGCCAAGTCTTACTTCCCGACGAAGTAAAAATCTGTGAAAGTGAGTTATAGTCCCACTTTTAAAATCTAATATTTTTGGGATGAGAATACATGCAAGTTTTATAAATGATTTACAAAATAGACACAAGTACGTGAAACTACATTCTATGGTTGAATTATCGAAATCGAATATGCCCCTTTTTATTAAGTCTGGTAATCTAAGAATTAGGGAACAGACACCCTAATTGACGCGAATCCTAAAGATAGATCTATTGGGCTTAACAAACCCCATCCAAAGTACCGGATGCTTTAGTACTTCGAAATTTATATCATATCCGAAGGGTGTCCCGGAATGATGGGGATATTCTTATATATGCATCTTGTTAATGTCGGTTACCAGGTGTTCACCATATGAATGATTTTTATCTCTATGTATGGGATGTGTATTGAAATATGAAATCTTGTGGTCTATTATTATGATTTGATATATATAGGTTAAACCTATAACTCACCAACATTTTTGTTGACGTTTTAAGCATGTTTATTCTCAGGTGATTATTAAGAGCTTCCGCTGTCGCATACTTAAATAAGGACGAGATTTGGAGTCCATGCTTGTATGATATTGTGTAAAAACTGCATTCAAGAAACTTATTTTGTTGTAACATATTTGTATTGCAAACCATTATGTAATGGTAGTGTGTAAACAGGATATTTTAGATTATCATTATTTGATAATCTACGTAAAGCTTTTTAAACCTTTATTGATGAAATAAAGGTTATGGTTTGTTTTAAAAATGAATGCAGTCTTTGAAAAACGTCTCATATAGAGGTCAAAACCTCGCAACGAAATCAATTAATATGGAACGTTTTTAATCAATAAGAACGGGACATTTCAGTTGGTATCCGAGCGTTGGTCTTAGAGAACCAGAATTTTGCATTAGTGTGTCTTATCGAGTTTGTTAGGATGCATTAGTGAGTCTGGACTTCGACCGTGTTTACTTGAAAAATGATTGCTTAACAAATTTTGTTGGAAACAATATATTTTTAACATGTGAATATTATGTGATATATTAATCTTTTAACGCGTTTGATATTATGTGATAGATGTCTACCTCTAGAACAAGTCCCATTGACTCACCTAATAATAATGAAGAGTCAAATATAAATTGGAATGATTCGTGGACTGATTCACAAGTTCCCGAAGAGGAACCGGAAGAAGAGTCAGAACCAGAAGAAGAATCGGAACCGGAAGAAGAATCGGAACCGGATGAAGAAATAGAACCGGTGGGGGAAATAATAAAACGGTTAAGTAAAAGAAAATCCTCAACCAACCGACGAAGGTTAATTATGGTCAATGGTGTTTCCGCTAAGGAAGCAAAATATTGGGAGGATTACCAATTCTCCGATGAATCGGATTCTGACGAGAATTCCAATGATGTTATAGAAATTACCCCAACTGAATTTAAAAAGGCAAAAGAAAATAATAAGGGAAAGGGCATAAAAATAGAGAAATCTAATTCCAACCCCGATGAACTTTATATGTATCGTCAACTCCCGAAGCCCTTAAGTTGTAACAATGACCCGGGAACCTCTAAACCACCAGGTTTTTCTAAACCAATGTGGATAACGACGGCTCGTATTGGGGGAACATCATATATCCCTAGAAACTTGGCAAAACGAACCAAAACCGAAGAAGAAGAAACAAGCGAGTCGGAATAAGATAGTTGTATTCGTGTGGTGTAATATAAGTAATATAGTGTGCTTATGCTTTATGATATATGTAAAAAAAAAATTGCTTGTATTAATAAGTATTTTTTTATGAATCTAACTCTTGTCTATTTTACAGTATAAAAACACAAAATGGATAGACAACCCAATATTTTAAGAGACCTACCCGGAGACATGATTGATGAAATCTTGTCTAGAGTCGGTCAGAATTCTTCGGCACAACTATTTAAGGCGAGATCAGTTTGTAAGACATTCGAAGAACGTTCCAAGAATGCCTTGGTTTATAAAAGGCTTTCGTTCGAAAGATGGGGGATATCACATTGGGAAATCCATAAGTTACGATGTGTTTAATTTGACGCATATATTGCGGGGAACCCAAATGCTATTTTACGCAATGGGTTAAGAAATTATTTTGACTCAATATATCCGAATATTGGACTTCGTGATTTAGAAAAAGCGGCTAACATGCAACATAAAGAAGCATGTTATGCTTACGGATTAGTAATGTTCGCTTCTCACCAAAGTGAGAACAAGAACATCGGGCTACAACTATTAAACAAAACGTTCCCACAAGTGACGGAGTCGGTAATTGGGGTAAGAAATGAGGTTTTTAGATTGTTACGGGACTGTTGGACATTACGTAACCCTCGTCCCTTTGACGACGTTACAACACGTTGTCTTATCAACGGCCATAACGGTTATGTTCCACAAGACCAAGGATGGGAAGTAGTCCTAGTAAAACCAGAATGCATGACTTGTTTCTGGACGTATGAATTACGTGTCTTTATTGCATTTGCTGAACGACTTGTGTACTAGCTAGAATTATCTTCACAACTATCTTGTATCAAAGTTATTGTGTGCTATATTTCATGCTTTATGTAAAATAAGCGGTATTGTAAGTTTGTAAAATATTGTATAAAAGTTTGAACGCGAAATATTATTATAATCAGTTTTTCATATAGAATTGTAGTAGTTGAATTGTATATTAGCTACTAAGTATGAACTTAACGGGTAGGTACTACCCGAATTTAAACTTATAAAACGCTAATATGAAGAAAAAACTTTTATAAATGAGTTCATATTATGCTACGAAATACTATTAACTACTCTTAATATTCTGTATGATTAACTTGTTCCATTTGACTATTTTGAAGGAAATGGCACCGACTACTCGACACACCGTGAATATGAATGAAGAGAAATTCCGTACTTTTCTAGCTTCAAACATAGCCGCAGTACAGGCTGCGCTACATACCAATAATAACCTTGGATCTAGCAGTACAGGAAATCGTGTAGGATGCACCTACAAAGAATTCACTGCTTGCAAACCTTTGGAATTTGATGGAACCGAAGGACCGATCGGATTGAAACGGTGGACCGAGAAGGTCGAATCGGTGTTTGCCATAAGTAAGTGTACTGAAGAGGACAAAGTAAAGTACGCTACGCATACCTTCACAGGTTCTGCGTTAACATGGTGGAATACCTATCTAGAGCAAGTGGGACAAGACGATGCGTACGCACTACCGTGGTCAGCATTCAAGCACTTGATGAACGAGAAGTACCGTCCCAGAACCAAGGTCAATAAGCTCAAGACAGAACTTAGAGGGTTACGAACCCAAGGATTTGATATTACCACGTACGAAAGAAGATTCACAGAATTGTGCCTATTGTGTCCGGGAGCATTCAAAGATGAGGAAGAGAAGATCGACGCGTTTGTGAAAGGATTACCGGAAAGAATCCAAGAAGATATAAGTTCACACGAGCCCGCCTCCATACAACAGGCATGTAGAATGGCTCACAAACTAGTGAACCAGATTGAAGAAAGAAATAAAGAACAGAATGCTGAAGAGGCCAATGTGAAGCAAGTCAAAAGAAAGTGGGAGGAAAACGGTGATAAGAATCACCAATACAACAACAACTACAACAATAATCGCAACAATTATCCCAAAAATCGCAACATCAATCGCAACTACAACAAACGGCCCAACAACAACAACAACAACAACAACAACAACAACTACAACAATCATCCCAACAACAATAATAACCGCAACAACAACAACAATCAGAAGCAGCTATGCCAAAGGTGTGAAAAGTATCACTCGGGGTTCTGCACCAAATTTTGCAACAAGTGTAAAAGAAATGGTCATAGCACGGCGAAGTGTGAGGTCTACGGACCAGGGGTTAATAGAACGAAAGGAACAAATGGTGTCGGAACGAGTAATGGCGGAGCAAGTAGTGTCGGAGCAAGTTATGCCAATGTAGTTTGTTATAAATGTGGAAAACCGGGCCACATTATTAGAAATTGCCCGAACCAGGAGAACACGAATGGACAAGGCCGCGGAAGAGTTTTCAATATTAATGCGGAAGAGGCACAGGAAGACCCGGAGCTTGTTACGGGTACGTTTCTTATTGACAATAAATCTGCTTACGTTTTATTTGATTCGGGTGCGGATAGAAGCTATATGAGTAGAGATTTTTGTGCTAAATTAAGTTGTCCATTAACGCCTTTGGATAGTAAATTTTTACTCGAATTAGCAAATGGTAAATTAATTTCAGCAAATAATATATGTCGGAATCGAGAAATTAAACTGGTTAGCGAAACATTTAAGATTGATTTGATACCAGTAGAGTTAGGGAGTTTTGATGTGATAATCGGTATGGACTGGTTAAAAGAAGTGAAAGCAGAGATCGTTTGTTACAAAAATGCAATTCGCATTATACGAGAAAAAGGAAAACCCTTAATGGTGTACTGAGAAAAGGGCAACACGAAGCTACATCTTATTAGTAATTCGAAGGCACAAAAACTAATAAGAAAAGGTTTCTATGCTATTCTAGCACACGTCGAGAAAGTACAAACTGAAGAAAAGAGCATCAATGATGTTCCCATTGCAAAACAATTTCCCGATGTATTTCCGAAAGAATTACCGGGATTACCCCCACATCGATCCGTTGAATTTCAAATAGATCTTGTACCAGGAGCTGCACCAATAGCTCGTGCTCCTTACAGACTCGCACCCAGCGAGATGAAAGAACTGCAAAGCCAATTACAAGAACTTTTAGAGCGAGGTTTCATTCGACCAAGCACATCACCGTGGGGAGCTCCTGTTTTGTTTGTCAAGAAGAAAGATGGTACATTCAGGTTGTGTATCGACTACCGAGAGTTGAAAAAACTTACCATCAAGAACCGCTGCCCACTACCGAGAATCGACGACTTATTTGATCAACTACAAGGCTCGTCTGTTTATTCAAAGATTGACTTACGTTCCGGGTATCATCAAATGCGGGTGAAAGAAGATGATATTCCAAAGACTGCTTTCAGAACACGTTACGGTCATTACGAGTTTATGCTCATGCCATTTGGTTTAACTAATGCACCAGCTGTGTTCATGGACCTTATGAACTGAGTGTGTGGACCATACCTTGACAAGTTTGTCATTGTTTTCATTGATGACATACTTATTTACTCAAAGAATGACCAAGAACACGGTGAACATTTGAGAAAGGTGTTAGAAGTATTGAGGAAGGAAGAATTGTACGCTAAGTTTTCAAAGTGTGCATTTTGGTTGGAAGAAGTTCAATTCCTCGGTCACATAGTGAACAAAGAAGGTATTAAGGTGGATCCGGCAAAGATAGAAACTGTTGAAAAGTGGGAAACCCCGAAAACTCCGAAACACATACGCCAGTTTTTAGGACTAGCTGGTTACTACAGAAGGTTCATCCAAGACTTTTCCAGAATAGCAAAACCCTTGACTGCATTAACGCATAATGGGAAGAAATTTGAATGGAATGATGAACAAGAGTAAGCGTTTCAGTTATTGAAGAAAAAGCTAACTACGGCACCTATATTGTCATTGCCTGAGGGGAATGATGATTTTGTGATTTATTGTGACGCATCAAAGCAAGGTCTCGGTTGTGTATTAATGCAACGAACGAAGGTGATTGCTTATGCGTCTAGACAATTGAAGATTCACGAACAAAATTATACGACGCATGGTTTGGAATTAGGCGCGGTTGTTTTTGCATTAAAGACTTGGAGGCACTACTTATATGGGGTCAAAAGTATTATATATACCGACCACAAAAGTCTTCAACACATATTTAATCAGAAACAACTGAATATGAGGCAGCGTAGGTGGATTGAATTGTTGAATGATTACGACTTTGAGATTCGTTACCACCCGGGGAAGGCAAATGTGGTAGCCGATACCTTGAGCAGGAAGGACAGAGAACCCATTCGAGTAAAATCTATGAATATAATGATTCATAATAACCTTACTACTCAAATAAAGGAGGCGCAACAAGGAGTTTTAAAAGAGAGAAATTTAAAGGATGAAATACCCAAAGGATCGGAGAAGCATCTTAATATTCGGGAATATGGAACCCGGTATAGGGCTGAAAGGATTTGGGTACCAAAATTTGGAGATATGAGAGAAATGGTACTTAGAGAAGCTCATAAAACCAGATACTCAATACATCCTGGAACGGGGAAGATGTACAAGGATCTCAAGAAACATTTTTGGTGGCCGGGTATGAAAGCCGATGTTGCTAAATATGTAGGAGAATGTTTGACGTGTTCTAAGGTCAAAGCTGAGCATCAGAAACCATCAGGTCTACTTCAACAACCCGAAATCCCGGAATGGAAATGGGAAAACGTTACCATGGATTTCATCACTAAATTGCCAAGGACTGCAAGTGGTTTTGATACTATTTGGGTAATAGTTGATCGTCTCACCAAATCAGCACACTTCCTGCCAATAAGAGAAGATGATAAGATGGAGAAGTTAGCACGACTGTATTTGAAGGAAGTCATCTCCAGACATGGAATACCAATCTCTATTATCTCTGATAGGGATGGCAGATTTATTTCAAGATTCTGGCAGACATTACAGCAAGCATTAGGAACTCGTCTAGACATGAGTACTGCCTATCATCCACAAACTGATGGGCAAAGCGAAAGGACGATACAAACGCTTGAAGACATGCTACGAGCATGTGTTATTGATTTCAGAAACAGTTGGGATCGACATCTACCGTTAGCAGAATTTTCCTACAACAACAGCTACCATTCAAGCATTGAGATGGCGCCGTTTGAAGCACTTTATGGTAGAAAGTGCAGGTCTCCGATTTGTTGGAGTGAAGTGGGGGATAGACAGATTACGGGTCCAGAGATTATACAAGAAACTACCGAGAAGATCATCCAAATTCAACAACGGTTGAAAACCGCCCAAATTTGACAAAAGAGCTACGCTGACATTAAAAGAAAAGATATAGAATTTGAAATTGGAGAGATGGTCATGCTTAAAGTTGCACCTTGGAAAGGCGTTGTTCGATTTGGTAAACGAGGGAAATTAAATCCAAGGTATATTGGACCATTCAAGATTATTGATCGTGTCGGACCAGTAGCTTACCGAATTGAGTTACCTCAACAACTCGCGGCTGTACATAACACTTTCCACGTCTCGAATTTGAAGAAATGTTTTGCTAAAGAAGATCTCACTATTCCGTTAGATGAAATCCAAATCAACGAAAAACTTCAATTCATCGAAGAACCCGTCGAAATAATGGATCGTGAGGTTAAAAGACTTAAGCAAAACAAGATACCAATTGTTAAGGTTCGATGGAATGCTCGTAGAGGACTCGAGTTCACCTGGGAGCGTGAAGATCAGATGAAGAAGAAATACCCGCATCTATTTCCAGAAGATTCGTCAACACCTTCAACAGCTTAAAATTTCGGGACGAAATTTATTTAACGGGTAGGTACTGTAGTGGCCCGAACTTTTCCATGTTTATATATATTAATTGAGATTGATATTTACATGATTAAATGTTTCCAACATGTTAAGCAATCAAACTTGTTAAGACTTGATTAATTAAAATATGTTTCATATAGACAATTGACCACCCAAGTTGACCGGTGATTCACGAACGTTAAAACTTGTAAAAACTATATGATGACATATATATGGATATATATATAGTTAACATGATACTATGATAAGTAAACATATCATTAAGTATATTAACAATGAACTACATATGTAAAAACAAGACTACTAACTTAATGATTTTTAAACAAGACATATATGTAACGATTATCGTTGTAAAGACATTTAATGTATATATATCATATTAAGAGATATTCATACATGATAATATCATGATAATATAATAATTTAAAATCTCATTTGATATTATAAACATTGTGTTAACAACATTTAACAAGATCGTTAACCTAAAGGTTTCAAAACAACACTTACATGTAACGACTAACGATGACTTAATGACTCAGTTAAAATGTATATACATGTAGTGTTTTAATATGTATGTATACACTTTTGAAAGACTTCAATACACTTATCAAAATACTTCTACTTAACAAAAATGCTTACAATTACATCCTCGTTCAGTTTCATCAACAATTCTACTCGTATGCACCCGTATTCGTACTCGTACAATACACAGCTTTTAGATGTATGTACTATTGGTATATACACTCCAATGATCAGCTCTTAGCAGCCCATGTGAGTCACCTAACATATTTGGGAACCATCATTTGGCAACTAGCATGAAATATCTCATAAAATTACAAAAATATGAGTAATCATTCATGACTTATTTACATGAAAACAAAATTACATATCCTTTATATCTAATCCATACACCAACGACCAAAAACACCTACAAACACTTTAATTCTTCAATTTTCTTCATCTAATTGATCTCTCTCAAGTTCTATCTTCAAGTTCTAAGTGTTCTTCATAAATTCTACAAGTTCTAGTTACATAAAATCAAGAATACTTTCAAGTTTGCTAGCTCACTTCCAATCTTGTAAGGTGATCATCCAACCTCAAGAAATCTTTGTTTCTTACAGTAAGTTATCATTCTAATACAAGGTAATAATCATATTCAAACTTTGGTTCAATTTCTATAACTATAACAATCTTATTTCAAGTGATGATCTTACTTGAACTTGTTTTCGTGTCATGATTCTGCTTCAAGAACTTCGAGCCATCCAAGGATCCGTTGAAGCTAGATCCATTTTTTTCTTTTCCAGTAGGTTTATCCAAGGAACTTAAGGTAGTAATGATGTTCATAACATCATTCAATTCATACATATAAAGCTATCTTATTCGAAGGTTTAAACTTGTAATCACCAGAACATAGTTTAGTTAATTCTAAAGTTGTTCGCAAACAAAAGTTAATCCTTCTAACTTGACTTTTAAAATCAACTAAATACATGTTCTATATCTATATGATATGCTAACTTAATGATTTAAAACCTGGAAACACGAAAAACACCGTAAAACCGGATATACGCCGTCGTAGTAACACCGCGGGCTGTTTTGGGTTAGTTAATTAAAAACTATGATAAACTTTGATTTAAAAGTTGTTATTCTGAGAAAATTATTTTTATTATGAACATGAAACTATATCCAAAAATTATGGTTAAACTCAAAGTGGAAGTATGTTTTCTAAAGTGGTCATCTAGACGTCGTTCTTTCGACTGAAATGACTACCTTTACAAAAACGACTTGTAACTTATTTTTCCGACTATAAACCTATACTTTTTCTGTTTAGATTCATAAAATAGAGTTCAATATGAAACCATAGCAATTTGATTCACTCAAAACGGATTTAAAATGAAGAAGTTATGGGTAAAACAAGATTGGATAATTTTTCTCATTTTAGCTACGTGAAAATTGGTAACAAATCTATTCCAACCATAACTTAATCAACTTGTATTGTATATTATGTAATCTTGAGATACCATAGACACGTATACAATGTTTCGACCTATCATGTCGACACATCTATATATATTTCGGAACAACCATAGACACTCTATATGTGAATGTTGGAGTTAGCTATACAGGGTTGAGGTTGATTCCAAAATATATATAGTTTGAGTTGTGATCAATACTGAGATACGTATACACTGGGTCGTGGATTGATTCAAGATAATATTTATCGATTTATTTCTGTACATCTAACTGTGGACAATTAGTTGTAGGTTACTAACGAGGACAGCTGACTTAATAAACTTAAAACATCAAAATATACTAAAAGTGTTGTAAATATATTTTGAACATACTTTGATATATATGTATATATTGTTATAGGTTCGTGAATCAACCAGTGGCCAAGTCTTACTTCCCGACGAAGTAAAAATCTGTGAAAGTGAGTTATAGTCCCACTTTTAAAATCTAATATTTTTGGGATGAGAATACATGCAAGTTTTATAAATGATTTACAAAATAGACACAAGTACGTGAAACTACATTCTATGGTTGAATTATCGAAATCGAATATGCCCCTTTTTATTAAGTCTGGTAATCTAAGAATTAGGGAACAGACACCCTAATTGACGCGAATCCTAAAGATAGATCTATTGGGCTTAACAAACCCCATCCAAAGTACCGGATGCTTTAGTACTTCAAAATTTATATCATATCCGAAGGGTGTCCCGGAATGATGGGGATATTCTTATATATGCATCTTGTTAATGTCGGTTACCAGGTGTTCACCATATGAATGATTTTTATCTCTATGTATGGGATGTGTATTGAAATATGAAATCTTGTGGTCTAGTATTATGATTTGATATATATAGGTTAAACCTATAACTCACCAACATTTTTGTTGACGTTTTAAGCATGTTTATTCTCAGGTGATTATTAAGAGCTTCCGCTGTCGCATACTTAAATAAGGACGAGATTTGGAGTCCATGCTTGTATGATATTGTGTAAAAACTGCATTCAAGAAACTTATTTTGTTGTAACATATTTGTATTGCAAACCATTATGTAATGGTAGTGTGTAAACAGGATATTTTAGATTATCATTATTTGATAATCTACGTAAAGGTTTTTAAACCTTTATTGATGAAATAAAGGTTATGGTTTGTTTTAAAAATGAATGCAGTCTTTGAAAAACGTCTCATATAGAGGTCAAAACCTCGCAACGAAATCAATTAATATGGAACGTTTTTAATCAATAAGAACGGGACATTTCACGTATCTCAGTATTGATCACAACTCAAACTATATATATTTTGGAAGCAACCTCAACCCTGTATAGCTAACTCCAACATTCACATATAGAGTGTCTATTGTTGTTCCGAAATATATATAGATGTGTCGACATGATAGGTCGAAACATTGTATACGTGTCTATGGTATCTCAAGATTACATAATATACAATACAAGTTGATTAAGTTATGGTTGGAATAGATTTGTTACCAATTTTCACGTAGCTAAAATGAGAAAAATTATCCAATCTTGTTTTACCCATAACTTCTTCATTTTAAATCCGTTTTGAGTGAATCAAATTGCTATGGTTTCATATTGAAATCTATTTTATGAATCTAAACAGAAAAAGTATAGGTTTATAGTCGGAAAAATAAGTTACAAGTCGTTTTTGTAAAGGTAGTCATTTCAGTCGAAAGAACGACGTCTAGATGACCATTTTAGAAAACATACTTCCACTTTGAGTTTAACCATAATTTTTGGGTATAGTTTCATGTTCATAATAAAAATCATTTTCCCAGAATAACAACTTTTAAATCAAAGTTTATCATAGTTTTTAATTAACTAACCCAAAACAGCCCGCGGTGTTACTACGACCGCGTAAATCCGGTTTTACGGTGTTTTTCGTGTTTCCAGGTTTTAAATCATTAAGTTAGCATATCATATAGATATAGAACATGTGTTTAGTTGATTTTAAAAGTCAAGTTAGAATGATTAACTTTTGTTTGCGAACAAGTTTAGAATTAACTAAACTATGTTCTAGTGATTACAAGTTTAAACCATCGAATAAGATAGCTTTATATGTATGAATCGAATGATGTTATGAACATAATTACTACCTTAAGTTCCTTGGATAAACCTACTAGAAAAGAGAAAAATGGATCTAGCTTCAACGGATCCTTGGATGGCTCGAAGTTTTTGAAGCAGAATCATGACACGAAAACAAGTTCAAGTAAGATCATGACTTGAAATAAGATTGTTATAGTTATAGAAATTGAACCAAAGTTTGAATATGATTATTACCTTGTATTAGAATGATAACCTACTATAAGAAACAAAGATTTCTTGAGGTTGGATGATCACCTTACAAGATTGGAAGTGAGCTAGCAAACTTGAAAGTATTCTTGATTTTATGTAACTAGAACTTGTAGAATATATGAAAAACACTTAGAACTTGAAGATAGAACTTGAGAGAGATCAATTAGATGAAGAAAATTGAAGAATGAAAGTGTTTGTAGGTGTTTTTGGTCGTTGGTGTATGGATTAGATAGAAAGGATATGTAATTTTGTTTTCATGTAAATAAGTCATGAATGATTAGTCATATTTTTGTAATTTTATGAGATATTTCATGCTAGTTGCCAAATGATGGTTCCCACATGTGTTAGGTGACTCACATGGGCTGCTAAGAGCTAATAATTGGAGTGTATATACCAATAGTACATACATCTAAAAGCTGTGTATTGTACGAGTACGAATACGGGTGCATACGAGTAGAATTGTTGATGAAACTGAACGAGGATGTAATTGTAAGCATTTTTGTTAAGTAGAAGTATTTTGATAAGTGTATTGAAGTCTTTCAAAAGTGTATAAATACATATTAAAACACTACATGTATATACATTTTAACTGAGTCGTTAAGTCATCGTTAGTCGTTACATGTAAGTGTTGTTTTGAAACCTTTAGGTTAACGATCTTGTTAAATGTTGTTAACCCAATGTTTATAATATCAAATGAGATTTTAAATTATTATATTATCATGATATTATCATGTATGAATATATCTTAATATGATATATATATACATTAAATGTCTTTACAACGATAATCGTTACATATATGTCTCGTTTAAAAATCATTAAGTTAGAAGTCTTGTTTTTACATATGTAGTTCATTGTTAATATACTTAATGATATGTTTACTTATCATAGTATCATGTTAACTATATATATATCCATATATATGTCATCATATAGTTTTTACAAGTTTTAACGTTCGTGAATCACCGGTCAACTTGGGTGGTCAATTGTCTATATGAAACCTATTTTAATTAATCAAGTCTTAACAAGTTTGATTGCTTAACATGTTGGAAACATTTAATCATGTAAATAACAATTTCATTTAATATATATATAAACATGGAAAAGTTCGGGTCACTACAGTACCTACCCGTTAAATAAATTTCGTCCCGAAATTTTAAGCAGTTGGAGGTGTTGACGTATCTTCTGGAAATAAATGCGGGTATTTCTTCTTCATCTGATCTTCATGCTCCCAGGTGAACTCGGGTCCTCTACGAGCATTCCATCGAACCTTAACAATCGATATCTTGTTTTGTTTAAGTCTCTTAACCTCACGATCCATTATTTCGACGGGTTCTTCAATGAATTGAAGTTTTTCATTGATTTGGATTTCATCCAACAGAATAGTGAGATCTTCTTTAGCAAAACATTTCTTCAAATTTGAGACGTGGAAAGTGTTATGTACAGCCGCGAGTTGTTGAGGTAGCTCCAGTTGGTAAGCTACTGATCCGACACGATCTATAATCTTGAATGGTCCAATGTACCTTGGATTTAGTTTCCCCCGTTTACCAAATCGAACAACGCCTTTCCAAGGTGAAACCTTAAGTATGACCATTTCTCCAATTTCAAACTCTATATCTTTTCTTTTAATGTCGGTGTAGCTCTTTTGTCGACTCTGGGCGGTTTTCAACCGTTGTTGAATTTGGATGATCTTCTCAGTAGTTTCTTGTATTATCTCTGGACCCGTAATCTGTCTATCCCCCACTTCACTCCAGCAAATTGGAGACCTGTACTTTCTACCATAAAGTGCTTCAAATGGCGCCATCTCAATGCTTGAATGGTAGCTTTTATTGTAGGAAAATTCTGCTAACGGTAGATGTCGATCCCAACTGTTTCCAAAATCAATAACACATGCTCGTAGCAAGTCTTCAAGCGTCTGTATCATCCTTTCACTCTGCCCATCAGTTTGTGGATGATAGGCAGTACTCATGTCTAGACGAGTTCCTAATGCTTGTTGTAATGTCTGCCAGAATCTTGAAATAAATCTGCCATCCCTATCAGAGATAATAGAGATTGGTATTCCATGTCTGGAGACGACTTCCTTCAAATACAGTCGTGCTAACTTCTCCATCTTGTCATCTTCTCTTATTGGCAGGAAGTGTGCTGATTTGGTGAGACGATCAACTATTACCCAAATAGTATCAAAACTACTTGCAGTCCTTGGCAATTTAGTGATGAAATCCATGGTAATGTTTTCCCATTTCCATTCCGGGATTTCAGGTTGTTGTAGTAGACCTGATGGTTTCTGATGTTCAGCTTTGACGTTAGAACACGTCAAACATTCTCCTACATATTTAGCAATATCGGCTTTCATACCTGGCCACCAAAAATGTTTCTTAAGATCCTTGTACATCTTCCCCATTCCAGGATGTATTGAGTATCTGGTTTTATGAGCTTCTCTAAGTACCATTTCTCTCATATCTCCAAATTTTGGTACCCAAATTCTTTCAGCCCTATACCGGGTTCCGTCTTCCCGAATATTAAGATGCTTCTCCGATCCTTTGGGTATTTCATCCTTTAAATTTCCCTCTTTTAAAACTCCTTGTTGCGCCTCCTTTATTTGAGTTGTAAGGTTAGTGTGAATCATTATATTCATAGATTTTACTCGAATGGGTTCTCTGTCCTTTCTGCTCAAGGCGTCGGCTACCACATTTGCCTTCCCCGAGTGGTTACGAATCTCAAAGTCGTAATCATTCAACAATTCAATCCATTTACGCTGCCTCATATTCAGTTGTTTCTGATTAAATATGTGTTGAAGACTTTTGTGGTCGGTATATATAATACTTTTGACCCCATATAAGTAGTGCCTCCAAGTCTTTAATGCAAAAACAATCGCGCCTAATTCCAAATCATGCGTCGTATAATTTTGTTCGTGAATCTTCAATTGTCTAGACGCATAAGCAATCACCTTCGTTCGTTGCATTAATACACAACCGAGACCTTGCTTTGATGCGTTACAATAAATCACAAAATCATTATTCCCTTCAGGCAATGACAATATAGGTGCCGTAGTTAGCTTTTTCTTCAATAACTGAAACGCTTTCTCTTGTTCATCATTCCATTCAAATTTCTTCCCTTTATGCTTTAATGCAGTCAAGGGTTTTGCTATTCTGGAAAAGTCTTGGATGAACCTTCTGTAGTAACTAGCTAGTCCTAAAAACTGGCGTATGTGTTTCGGAGTTTTTGGGGTTTTCCACTTTTCAACAGTTTCTATCTTTGCCGGATCCACCTTAATACCTTCTTTGTTCACTATGTGACCGAGGAATTGAACTTCTTCCAACCAAAATGCACACTTTGAAAACTTAGCGTACAATTCTTCCTTCCTCAATACTTCTAACACCTTTCTCAAATGTTCACCGTGTTCTTGGTCATTCTTTGAGTAAATAAGTATGTCATCAATGAAAACAATAACAAACTTGTTAAGGTATGGTCCACACACTCAGTTCATAAGGTCCATGAACACAGCTGGTGCATTAGTTAAACCAAACGGCATGACCATAAACTCGTAATGACCGTAACATGTTCTGAAAGCAGTCTTTGGAATATCATCTTCTTTCACCCGCATTTGATGATACCCGGAACGTAAGTCAATCTTTGAATAAACAGACGAGCCTTGTAGTTGATCAAATAAGTCATCGATTCTTGGTAGTGGGTAGCGGTTCTTGATGGTAAATTTGTTCAACTCTCGGTAGTCGATACACAACCTGAATGTACCATCTTTCTTCTTGACAAACAAAACAGGAGCTCCCCACGGTGATGTGCTTGGTCGAATGAAACCACGCTCTAAAAGTTCTTATAATTGGCTTTGTAGTTCTTTCATCTCGCTGGGTGCGAGTCTGTAAGGAGCACGAGCTATTGGTGCAGCTCCTGGTACAAGATCTATTTGAAATTCAACGGATCGATGTGGGGGTAATCCCGGTAATTCTTTCGGAAATACATTGGGAAATTCTTTTGCAATGAGAACATCATTGATGCTCTTTTCTTCAGTTTGTACTTTCTCGACGTGTGCTAGAACAGCATAGCAACCTTTTCTTATTAGTTTTTGTGCCTTCAAATTACTAATAAGATGTAGCTTCGTGTTGCCCTTTTCTCCGTACACCATTAAGGGTTTTCCTTTTTCTCGTATAATGCGAATTGCATTTTTGTAACAAACGATCTCTGCTTTCACTTCTTTCAACCAGTCCATACCGATTATCACATCAAAACTCCCTAACTCTACTGGTATCAAATCAATCTTAAATGTTTCGCTAACCAGTTTAATTTCTCGATTCCGACATATATTATCTGCTGAAATTAATTTACCATTTGCTAATTCGAGTAAAAATTTACTATCCAAAGGCGTCAATGGATAACTTAATTTAGCACAAAAATCTCTACTCATATAGCTTCTATCCGCACCCGAATCAAATAAAACGTAAGCAGATTTATTGTCAATAAGAAACGTACCCGTAACAAGCTCCGGGTCTTCCTGTGCCTCTGCCGCATTAATATTGAAAACTCTTCCTCGGCCTTGTCCATTCGTGTTCTCCTGGTTCGGGCAATTTCTAATAATGTGGCCCGGTTTTCCACATTTATAACAAACTACATTGGCATAACTTGCTCCGACACTACTTGCTCTACCATTACTCGTTCCGACACCATTTGTTCCTTTCGTTCTATTAACCCCTGGTCCGTAGACCTCACACTTCGCCGCGCTATGACCATTTCTTTTACACTTGTTGCAAAATTTGGTGCAGAACCCCGAGTGATACTTTTCACACCTTTGGCATAGCTGCTTCTGATTGTTGTTGTTGTTGCGGTTATTATTGTTGTTGGGATGATTGTTGTAGTTGCTGTTGCTGTTGTTGTTGTTGTTGTTGTTGTTGTTGTTGTTGTTGTTGTTGTTGTTGTTGTTGGGCCGTTTGTTGTAGTTGCGATTGATGTTGCGATTGTTGGATAATTGTTGCGATTATTGTTGTAATTGCTGTTGTTGTTGTTGTATTGGTGATTCTTATCACCGTTTTCCTCCCACTTTCTTTTGACTTGCTTCACATTGGCCTCTTCAGCAGTCTGTTCTTTAATTCTTTCTTCAATCTGGTTCACTAGTTTGTGAGCCATTCTACATGCCTGTTGTATGGAGGCGGGCTCGTGTGAACTTATATCTTCTTGGATTCTTTCCGGTAATCCTTTCACAAACGCGTCGATCTTCTCTTTCTCATCTTCGAACGCTCCGGACACAATAGGCACAATTCTGTGAATCGTCTTTCGTACGTGGTAATATCAAATCCTTGGGTTCGTAACCCTCTAAGTTCTGTCTTGAGCTTATTGACCTCGGTTCTGGGACGGTACTTCTCGTTCATCAAGTGCTTGAATGCTGACCACGGTAGTGCGTACGCATCATCTTGTCCCACTTGCTCTAGATAGGTATTCCACCATGTTAACGCAGAACCTGTGAAGGTATGCGTAGCGTACTTCACTTTGTCCTCTTCAGTACACTTACTTATGGCAAACACCGATTCGACCTTCTCGGTCCACCGTTTCAATCCGATCGGTCCTTCGGTTCCATCAAATTCCAAAGGTTTGCAGGCAGTGAATTCTTTGTAGGTGCATCCTACACGATTTCCTGTACTGCTAGATCCAAGGTTATTGTTGGTATGTAGCACAGCCTGTACTGCGGCTATGTTTGAAGCTAGAAAAGTACGGAATTCCTCTTCATTCATATTCACGGTGTGTCGAGTAGTCGGTGCCATTTCCTTCAAAATAGTCAAATGGAACAAGTTAATCATACAGAATATTAAGAGTAGTTAATAGTATTTTGTAGCATAATATGAACTCATTTATAAAAGCTTTTTCTTCATATTAGCATTTTATAAGGTTAAATTCGGGTAGTACCTACCCGTTAAGTTCATACTTAGTAGCTAATATACAATTCAACTACTACAATTCTATATGAAAAACTGATTATAATAATATTTCGCGTTCAAACTTTTATACAATATTTTACAAACTTACAATACCGCTTATTTTACATAAAGCATGAAATATAGCACACAATAACTTTGATACAAGATAGTTGTGAAGATAATTCTAGCTAGTACACAAGTCGTTCAGCAAAGGCAATAAAGACACGTAATTCATACGTCCAGAAACAAGTCATGCATTCTGGTTTTACTAGGACTACTTCCCATCCTTGGTCTTGTGGAACATAACCGTTATGGCCGTTGATAAGACAGCGTGTTGTAACGTCGTCAAAGGGACGAGGGTTACGTAATGTCCAACAGTCCCGTAACAATCTAAAAACCTCATTTCTTACCCCAATTACCGACTCCGTCACTTGTGGGAACGTTTTGTTTAATAGTTGTAGCCCGATGTTCTTGTTCTCACTTTGGTGAGAAGCGAACATTACTAATCCGTAAGCATAACATGCTTCTTTATGTTGCATGTTAGCCGCTTTTTCTAAATCACGAAGTCCAATATTCGGATATATTGAGTCAAAATAATTTCTTAACCCATTGGGTAAAATAGCATTTGGGTTCCCCGCAATATATGCGTCAAAGTAAACACATCGTAACTTATGGATTTCCCAATGTGATATCCCCCATCTTTCGAACGAAAGCCTTTTATAAACCAAGGCATTCTTGGAACGTTCTTCGAATGTCTTACAAACTGATCTCGCCTTAAATAGTTGTGCCGAAGAATTCTGACCGACTCTAGACAAGATTTCATCAATCATGTCTCCGGGTAAGTCTCTTAAAATATTGGGTTGTCTATCCATTTTGTGTTTTTATACTGTAAAATAGACAATAGTTAGATTCATAAAAAAAAATACTTATTAATACAAGCAATTTTTACATATATCATAAAGCATAAGCACACTATATTACATATATTACACCACACGAATACAACTATCTTATTCCGACTCGCTCGTTTCTTCTTCTTCGGTTTTGGTTCGTTTTGCCAAGTTTCTAGGGATATATGATGTTCCCCTAATACGAGTTGTCATTTTCCACAACGGTTTAGAAAAACCTGGTGGTTTAGAGGTTCCCGGGTCATTGTTACAACTTAAGGGCTTCGGGGGTTGACGATACATATAAAGTTCATCGGGGTTGGAATTAGATTTCTCTATTTTTATGCCCTTTCCCTTATTATTTTCTTTTTCCTTTTTAAATTCATTTGGGGTAATTTCTATAACATCATCGAAATTCTCGTCGGAATCCGATTCATCGGAGAATTGGTAATCCTCCCAATATTTTGCTTCCATGGCGGAAACACCATTGATCATAATTAACCTTGGTCGGTTGGTTGAGGATTTTCTTTTACTTAACCGTTTTATTATTTCCCCCACCGGTTCTATTTCCTCCTCCGGTTCCTCCTCTTCAGGTTCTGATTCTTCTTCCGGTTCTGATTCTTCTTCCGGTTCTTCTTCGGGAACTTGTGAATCAGTCCAATATATATTCGACTCTTCGTTATTATTAGGTGAGTCAATGGGATTTGTGCTAGAGGTAGACATCTATCACACAATATCAAACATGTTAAGAGATTAATATATCACATAATATATACATGTTAATAATATATAGTTTCCAACAAAAATGTTAAGCAATCATTTTTAAAGAAAACACGGTCGAAGTCCAGACTCACTAATGCATCCTAACAAACTCGATAAGACAAACTAATGCAAATTTCTGGTTCTCTAAGACCAACGCTCGGATACCAACTGAAATGTCCCGTTCTTATTGATTAAAAACGTTCTATATTAATTGATTTCGTTGCGAGGTTTTGACCTCTATATGAGACGTTTTTCAAAGACTGCATTCATTTTTAAAACAAACCATAACCTTTATTTCATAAATAAAGGTTTAAAAAACTTTACGTAGATTATCAAATAATGATAATCTAAAATATCCTGTTTACACACGACCATTACATAATGGTTTACAATACAAATATGTTACATCGAAATCAGTTTCTTGAATGCAGTTTTTACACAATATCATACAAGCATGGACTCCAAATCTTGTCCTTATTTTAGTATGCAACAGCGGAAGCTCTTAGTATTCACCTGAGAATAAACATGCTTTAAACGTCAACAAAAATGTTGGTGAGTTATAGGTTTAACCTATATATATCAAATCGTAACAATAGACCACAAGATTTCATATTTCAATACACATCCCATACATAGAGATAAAAATCATTCATATGGTGAACACCTGGTAACCGACATTAACAAGATGCATATATAAGAATATCCCCATCATTCCGGGACACCCTTCGGATATGATATAAATTTCGAAGTACTAAAGCATCCGGTACTATGGATGGGGTTTGTTAGGCCCAATAGATCTATCTTTAGGATTCGCGTCAATTAGGGTGTCTGTTCCCTAATTCTTAGATTACCAGACTTAATAAAAAGGGGCATATTCGATTTCGATAATTCAACCATAGAATGTAGTTTCACGTACTTGTATCTATTTTGTAAATCATTTATAAAATCTGCATGTATTCTCATCCCAAAAATATTAGATTTTAAAAGTGGGACTATAACTCACTTTCACATATTTTTACTTCGTCGGGAAGTAAGACTTGGCCACTGGTTGATTCACGAACCTATAACAATATATACATATATATCAAAGTATGTTCAAAATATATTTACAACACTTTTAATATATTTTGATGTTTTAAGTTTATTAAGTCAGCTGTCCTAGTTAGTAACCTACAACTAGTTGTCCAGAGTTAGATGTACAGAAATAAATCGATAAATATTATCTTGAATCAATTCACGACCCAGTGTATACGTATCTCAGTATTGATCACAACTCAAACTATATATATTTTGGAATCAACCTCAACCCTGTATAGCTAACTCCAACATTCACATATAGAGTGTCTATGGTTGTTCCGAAATATATATAGATGTGTCGACATGATAGGTCAAAACATTGTATACGTGTCTATGGTATTTCAAGATTACATAATATACAATACAAGTTGATTAAGTTATGGTTGGAATAGATTTGTTACCAATTTTCACGTAGCTAAAATGAGAAAAATTATCCAATCTTGTTTTACCCATAACTTATTCATTTTAAATCCGTTTTGAGTGAATCAAATTGCTATGGTTTCATATTGAACTATATTTTATGAATCTAAACAGAAAAAGTATAGGTTTATAGTCAGAAAAATAAGTTACAAGTCGTTTTTGTAAAGGTAGTCATTTCAGTCGAAAGAACGACGTCTAGATGACCATTTTAGAAAACATACTTCCACTTTGAGTTTAACCATAATTTTTAGATATAGTTTCATGTTCATAATAAAAATCATTTTCTCAGAATAACAACTTTTAAATCAAAGTTTATCATAGTTTTTAATTAACTAACCCAAAACAGCCCGCGGTGTTACTACGACGGCGTAAATCCGGTTTTACGGTGTTTTTCGTGTTTCCAGGTTTTAAATCATTAAGTTAGCATATCATATAGATATAGAACATGTGTTTAGTTGATTTTAAAAGTCAAGTTAGAAGGATTAACTTTTGTTTGCGAACAAGTTTAGAATTAACTAAACTATGTTCTAGTGATTACAAGTTTAAACCTTCGAATAAGATAGCTTTATATGTATGAATTGAATGATGTTATGAACATCATTACTACCTTAAGTTCCTTGGATAAACCTACTTGAAAAGAGAAAAATGGATCTAGCTTCAACGGATCCTTGGATGGCTCGAAGTTCTTGAAGCAGAATCATGACACGAAAACAAGTTCAAGTAAGATCATCACTTGAAATAAGATTGTTATAGTTATAGAAATTTAACCAAAGTTTGAATATGATTATTACCTTGTATTAGAATGATAACCTACTGTAAGAAATAAAGATTTCTTGAGGTTGGATGATCACCTTACAAGATTGGAAGTGAGCTAGCAAACTTGAAAGTATTCTTGATTTTATGTAACTAGAACTTGTAGAATATATGAAGAACACTTAGAACTTGAAGATAGAACTTGAGAGAGATCAATTAGATGAAGAAAATTGAAGAATGAAAGTGTTTGTAGGTGTTTTTGGTCGTTGGTGTATGGTTTAGATATAAAGGATATGTAATTTTGTTTTCATGTAAATACGTCATGAATGATTACTCATATTTTTGTAATTTTATGAGATATTTCATGCTAGTTGCCAAATGATGGTTCCCACATGTGTTAGGTGACTCACATGGGCTTCTAAGAGCTGATCATTGGAGTGTATATACCAATAGTACATACATCTAAAAGCTATGTATTGTACGAGTACAAATACGGGTGCATACGAGTAGAATTGTTGATGAAACTGAACGAGGATGTAATTGTAAGAATTTTTGTTAAGTAGAAGTATTTTGATAAGTGTATTGAAGTCTTTCAAAAGTGTATAAATACATATTAAAACACTACATGTATATACATTTTAACTGAGTCGTTAAGTCATCGTTAGTCGTTACATGTAAGTGTTGTTTTGAAACCTTTAGGTTAACGATCTTGTTAAATGTTGTTAACCCAATGTTTATAATATCAAATGAGATTTTAAATTATTATATTATCATGATATTATCATGTATGAATATCTCTTAATATGATATATATACATTAAATGTCTTTACAACGATAATCGTTACATATATGTCTCGTTTAAAAATCATTAAGTTAGTAGTCTTGTTTTTACATATGTAGTTCATTGTTAATATACTTAATGATATGTTTACTTATCATAGTATCATGTTAACTATATATATATCCATATATATGTCATCATATAGTTTTTACAAGTTTTAACGTTCGTGAATCACCGGTCAACTTGGGTGGTCAATTGTCTATATGAAACCTATTTCAATTAATCAAGTCTTAACAAGTTTGATTGCTTAACATGTTGGAAAAATTTAATCATGTAAATAACAATTTCATTTAATATATATATAAACATGGAAAAGTGTTGTAGCAAGGTTTAGGTATATCCACTCTATAAATAAATAAATAAATAATTTGTGTAAAATTGTATCGTATTTAATAGTATTTTGAAATAAAAATATAACTATTTCGTACTACACCTCGCACACATCAGAGGGGTAGAAGATGGTTGGGATATAGTGAAGGTTATGGGTTTCCTTAGGACCACACATGATTGAGAAAGAAGAAACACCGATAAACATTTAATTGACGGTTTGGGTGGTGTTTGAGAACTCAGGAACAAAAGAAGATCTTTAGCGATTGTATATTCTCGAATCAAAACTGAAGAAGAAAGAAAGAAAAGAAAAGAAAAGTATTTATCGAGTGTTGTATGTTGATCAAAGTGGTGGTGGTGTTTATTATGGTGAGTTCGAGAAAATGTAAGAGAGAAAGTGGCGATGGTGATTTAGGGTGTTCTTGGTGTTTTGATGAATAGAATTAGAAACAGAATACAGCCGTGGCAGCAGCACATAAGTGTGAAGATGTTGAGTTGTTGTAAGTGGTAATTGGTTATGGAAAAGTTAGTAATTCATTTAATGCTTGAATGTATTCATTTATTTCAATTGATTTGGCCGACAGGAAGTACAGATCGTTCATGAAAAAGGAACAAAAAATTATAAATAAATAAATAAAAAGGGAGAACGATGGACAACAGATTTTGGATTGTATTGTTGTTAATTTTATCAATTAGAAACAGTTTTCATCAATCAGTTATAGTATTTGAGTGAGATAGAAAACTGAATTTGGATCTTATGAATTTTAATCACGTTTTTTATCTATTTATATTTATAACTGTAATTTGTATATGTATATATTTATATATATCTTTATTTGTATAACTATATATATTTTGGTATATTAAATATATAATGAAACATAATAATATTAATAATATTAATTATACAAATATTAATATTAACTATCAGTTTTAATAATCATAATGAAATTAAAAAAAATGAAAACAATCATAATTTACCCCCAAGATTTATAATAATTATATTAGTAATAGCAACACTAATAATATAATAAGTTATGCTTATCAAAATTCATATTTAAATTACTAATACCGATATCAATATTAATAATGAAATTAATTAATATTAGTAAAGATAACAATTTAAATGCGTTAAATTTCATATCTATATAATATCTATAATAATATAACTAATACTGATATTAGTTTTAATATTAGTTAGTCATAATAATGAAGTAATAATATTACTATAACGATTATATCTTTAACTTATTATTAATATTTATGTAAAACTTAATAATCACATAATATGTTATATAATAACTTTTATTAAACATTATTTATTTATAAATGATATATATATCACAATATACATATAATAGTTGTACATAGGAATCATATATATATTCATTTTAAATTACACTTAATTATTTTTGTATCTTATTTTACATATTTACTTTCGTTTAAATTAAAATTTCAAATTATTATATATACTTACATATATATATATATATATATATATATATATATATATATATATATATATATATATATATATATATATATATATATATATATATATATATATATATATATATATATATATATTTATTTATTTACACATAACAGTTCGTGAATCGTCGGGGATAGTCAAAGGTTAAATGTATCCATGTAAATAGTTCAAAAGTTTTGGGACTCATTTTAATAGACTTCGCTTATCGTGTTGAGATCATATGAATATTAAGTTTAAATTTGGTCGGAAATTTCTGGGTCGTCACAATATATATGGTTAACATGAGATTATAATATGTAAGAATCTCACTAAGTATATTATCAATGTGTGATATACATAAAAATGAGAATATTGAATTATGAAACTCGAAATGATATACATAACGATTATCGTTATAACAACGTCTTACTAAATACATATGTATTATAATAAGATATTGATATACTATATTTAACATGATAAAATGATAATTAAGTATATCATTGAGTGTATTAACAATGAACTATACAAGTAAGATGAGACTACTAACTTAAGGATTTCAAAACAATATATATATGTAAAGATTATCGTTGTAATAGTATTTTAATATATATATATATATATATATATATATATATATATATATATATATATATATATATATATATGATGTTAAGATATATTCATACACCTTGTTATCATATTAACATAACAATTTAACATCTCATTTAAGTATAATAACAATGAATTAATTACATTTAACAAGATCGTTAACCTAAAGGTTTCAAAACAACACATACATGTAACGACTAACGATGACTTAACGACTCAGTTAAAATGTATATACATGTAGTATATTAAGATGTATTAGTACACTTTTGAAAGACTTCATAACACATATCAAAGTATTTCAACTTAACAAAAACGCTTACAATTACATTCTCATTCACTTTCATCAACAATTCTACTCGTATACGTACAGTAGATGTACTCTTATTGTACGCAGCTTTTAGATGTATTTACTATTGATATATACCAATAAAAATCTGCTCTTAGCAGCCCTAATTTAGTCAATAAACATGTGGAACCATCATTTGGCAACTAGCATGAATTATTACACTAAAAATCAAATTACAACTTGCATATATGGACACCCCTCATTCACGTTTTCTTCATCCTCACACACACTTGCATTTTTCAATTTTCTTTCACTCATTTGATCTCTCTCTTGTTCTATGATGATGTTCTAAGTGTTCTTCATCTTATTCATCAAAATCTACATCAATCTAGCTCATAAATCCAACCTTTGATCAACCTACAAAACAACTACTCAAGAACACTTCAATAACACTTTCAAGTTTACTAGTTTACTTCCAAACCCTCAAATCCATTCTAAGTAATCATCCAAGATTAAGAAACCTTTGTTATTTATAGTAGGTTATCTTTCTTATTCAAGGTAATATTCATATTCAAATTTTGATTCAATTTCTATAACTATAACAATCTTATTTCGAGTGGAAATCTTTTGACTTATTTTCGTGTCATGATTCTGCTTCAAGAACTTTCAAGCCATCCAAGAATCCTTTGAAGCTAGATCTATTTTTCTCATTTCCAGTAGGTTTACCTACTAAAATTAAGGTAGTAATGATGTTCATAACATCATTCGATTCATACATATAAAACCATCTTATTTGAAGATATAAACTTGTAATCACTAGAACATAGTTTAGTTAATTCTAAACTTGTTCGCAAAACAAAGTTAATCCCTCTAACTTGACTTTTAAAATCAACTAAACACATGTTCTATATCTATATGATATGCTAACTTAATGATTTAAAACCTGGAAACACAAAGAACACCGTAAAACCGGACATACGCCGTCGTAGTAACACCGCGGGCTGTTTTGGGTTAATTAATTAAAAACTATGATAAACTTTGATTTAAAATTTGTTCTTCTGGGAAAATGATTTTTCTTATTAACATGAAACTATATCCAAAAATCATGGTTAAACTCAAAGTGGAAGTATGATTTTCAAAATGGTCATCAAGACGTCGTTCTTTCGACTGAAATGACTACCTCTTATAATATTGACTTGTAACCTGTATTTATGACTATAAACTTATAATTTTTCTATTTAGATTCATAAAATTAAGTTCAATATGAAACCATAGCAACTTGAATCACTCAAAACGGATTTGAAACGAAGAAATGACGGGTAAAACAAAATTAGATAAATTTGCTAGTTTTAGCTACGAAAATTTTGTAACAAATCTAGACTAAGCATATCCTAACTAATTTATATTGTATTATACATATTATGAAATCTCGGGATACCATAGAAACGTATACAATGTTTTGACATATCATATCTATCCATATATATATATATATATATATATATATATATATATATATATATATATATATATATATATATATATATATATATATATATATATATATATATATATATTTCGAAACAACCATAGACACTCTATATGCAGTAATGTTTGAGTTAGCTATACAGGGTTGAGGTTGATTCTAAAATAATATATATACTTTGAGTTGTGATCGAGTCTGAGACTTGTAGACACTGGGTCGTGGATTGATTCGAGATAATATATATTGCTTTATTTTTGTACATCTAACTGTGGACAACTAGTTGTAGGTTACTAACGAGGACTGCTGACTTAACAAACTCAAATCATTAAAACATAATAAAAATGTTGTAAATATATTTTGAACATACTTTGATTTATATATATTTGTTATAGGTTCGTGAATCGACCAGTGGCTAAGTCTTATTTCTAACGAAGAAAAAATATGTGAAAGTGAGTTATAGTCCCACTTTTAAGATCTAATATTTTTTGGATGAGAATACATGCAGCTTTATAAATGTTTTATAAAATAGACACAAGTACACAAAACTACATTCTATGGTTGGATTATTAAACTGAATATCGCCCTTCAAGTCTGGTAACCTAAGAATTAGGGAAATGGCCCCTAATTGACGCGAATCCTAAAGATAGATCTATTGGTCTTAACAACCCCCATTCAGGTTATGGATGGTTTAGTACTTCGAGATTATTATACAGACGAGAGATTCTGTTTTGGGGATATTCTATGCATTAAGTTAATGTCGGTTACCATGTGTTCAACATATGAATGATTTTTTTTATCTCTATGCAGTTTGCGAAATGCCTGATATGAGATGTGCTATAAAAATGAAATCTTGTGGTCTATTATTATGATTTGATAATATATAGGTTAAACCTATAACTCACCAACATTTTTGTTGACGTTTTAAGCAAGTTTATTCTCAGGTGATTATTAAGAGCTTCCGCTGTTGCATACCAAAATAAGGACAAGATTTGGAGTCCATGCTTGTATGATATTGTGTAAAAACTGCATTCAAGAAACTTATTTTGATGTAATATATTCTTATTGTAAACCATTATGTAATGGTCGTGTGTAAACGGTATATTTTAGATTATCATTATTTGATAATCTATGTAATGTTTTTTTTAAACCTTTATCGATAAAATAAAGGTTATGGTTGTTTTAAAAATGAATGCAGTCTTTGAAAAACGTCTCATGTAGAGGTCAAAACCTCGCGGCGAAATCAATTAATATGGAACGTTTATAATCAATATGAACGGGACATTTCAGCTATATGAACTTGCTGCATGCTACTGCTTACTTTTACTGCTATATGAACTTGCTACATGCTACTGCTTACTTTTACTGCTATGTGAACTTGCTGTATGCTACTGCTTATTTTCGCTACTGCATGCTACTACCTACTTTTGATTGCATGATACTTTTGTTTGATACTGTTATTATTTGCCATGCTATGTACTGCTGTAGACGATCTAGGCTGTTGTAGTTATTATGCCTGATTAAGTTATTGCTACATGTCTGCTATTCGCTGTACCGGCTTGGAGAATTTATATGTCCTAGTTCAGATGTTTTTCTGAACACTTTTCCCACTCGTCTAACCTTAAGAACTAGTAATGTAATCCACCTGTTACTACCGTTTCACCGTTCTAGAGATCGAAACATTACTTCACGCAATCTAGGAGGAGTGCCCCTAGGATTACACGCCCACTAAAGCTGACCCTCGGAGGAGGAGATATGTGAGGAATTGTCGGAGTAACCGCACCTTGAGCTCACCCTAATTAGCCACGTACAACGTATGAACATTTGAAGGTTGTTCAGTTTCCGCAAGTTGACCTGTCGCGACCCTACTTTTCCGTTATCTTTTACTGTTTATTATTTAACGTCCGTTAATTGTTATTCGTGCCACGTCATTTCTATGACCTATATTATTATATTAGTAATAATATATTAATCATTATGTGTTAAATGAATATTTGTATTCATAATTTAATTTGTACGTTTATACGAATCGTGGATTTCTATCCGGCGAACCTTTTCGGTTTTCAAACCAACGGTCAAACTTTTGGGATTTTTAAATCCAAATTATTTTAAATTTGATATTTTAATGTCATATATTTATATATAGTATTTATATATATTTTTCGTCGGGTATTTAATATCTCTCCGAATATTTAATCGCGTAGTCGTGTTTTCGCGTTTCGGGTTTTGTTCGAGCGTTCGGGCCACAAGTTATTCAACATTAAGCAAAATTGGGCTAAGTGGGACCCACCCCCATGCCATGTTCAGCTGAATACATGGGGAGGGGTATTCCCCTTTTGTTTTCCCTTTTTCCCATTTTATTTTCATTCCATTTTTTACACTAGTAACCTAAACTTTAATTTTCTCTCAAACCCTTCTCCTCCCTCTACCTTGGCCAACTTTTTTCATCACCACCTACATCATCATCTTCAATAATTAAAAGCCTGGATCATCAAATCATTCGCATAATCGTGTTCCTCTCGCTCTCCTCTACACGCGCATATCTTTCATTTCTCGATTAGGGTATAAACCCTAACCCTAGCTTTTTGATTTTATATTTATTTTATGTATTTTCATGTTATAATGATAGTATGATGATTATATGTTATTGTATTGTTGATAGTATGCGTAGAAATGCTTGATTATATATGCTTTCGGTTTGATTGTTTTGGAACAGCGGTTTGTTTGATCTTTTCTGTAAACATAACTGATATGAATGTTAAATTAAAGTGTTTAGATGTGTTCCTCTCATCAATACATTAATTTTAGACTCCGGATTCATGTTATTTCGATTCCCGGAACACAAGTTATGATTAAAATGGTGTTTTATTGAAATCAAAATGTAAAAACGAATTGGTACAGGTATGGTCCGACTTTGTGACCATTTTTGGAGTCTTTAGGGTGTACTAGTATGTTAGGATTGATGATTAGATGAACTTTCATGTTCAGGTCATCGAAATCCGAGCCACGGATCACCCGTAATAATAATAATACTACTTTTACTAATAATAATAATAATAATAATAATAATAATAATAATAATAATAATAATAATAATAATAATAATAATAATAATAATAATAATAATAATGAGTAAACTACCTCAAAAGAATAAGTTCCAAAAAAATAACTGCCCTTGCCCGAACCCAAGACCTCTCGATAACCCAACACCCCATCAAACCATCCGTCCATTTCCTTTTATCTGATATAATTCCTATCTTATTTTTACTAAACCCGTGATTCTGTTGTCCCATTTATTTCTTCTTCTTCACAGAATAAGTCGACCAGAGACCAATATCATTTAATCATGGTGATCATCATCACAGATTCATACATCATATACTTATTATCATTTTCGTTATTTTATGGATTGACTTTATCATCATCAAAGGTTATCATCATGATTTGCCATCACACATAATTGTGATCACTTAAATTCTTCTTCGTCAATAAAGAATTAGAAACAGATAAATATTGCAGTGGTAGCAGCAACATTGATTCGAGATGGAGCATTTTCGAGCAGGAGATCGAATTGAAACAGAAAAAGAAAAGTTGCGGGCAAACCACAGTATCATCATCACGTCATTTATCAGGCTTGGGTAAATGGTTTGGTTTTAAACAGAAACATATAGCCCAACAGAAAAATATTAGGATCTCGGCTCTAGTACATAATTTGATCACGGCCCAATGATCCACAAAATTCACGGTTCCATGGCCTAATAACATTCATGGCCCAAAGTTAACTTAAATGGAATATAGGCTGCTGTGAATTCAGTCCAAAAAAAATAACCATGTTCCCATTAATTGAGAATATAGAACGACCCAAATTATAATTCTGTAACAGCTAGATTTCGGTGTGCTTTAATAATCAAAAGGGTTAAATGTTTGGTACATGTGTCGGCCACAAAGAAAAAAGAGGAAAAGGGGAATCTCATGCGTTCACTTTATTGTTTAAACAACTAACAAATGGGTTGTTTGTTTAGTCATTTGTCGGCAAAAGATCCATTATATAAAAGTAGATAGCAAAGCTTTTTGGTTTGGTTTAAATTGGAAGACATTGATGTACTATTTTAGAATCCAAAGACTGTCCATCGTGACCCCTTTTATATATTAAATGGATACCTATCAAATTTGTCATTTCCAACTTTCATAAAAACCGTCCTCCTTTTTTTTTCTTTTTTTTCATGTAGTTGCTTCAACAATAGAAAATTTTAGTTACAGCAGAAGGTAGCAGCTTGCATGGTTTCAGGATAACCCAACAGAAACAAGAACATTGCAGCTTGCAGTAGCGAGCAAAAATATAATATAGCGAGGGTGGTGATGGGTCTCGTGGTTGTCATGGTGATGTAGGATGATCGTGGTTTTTGTGGGGATTAAAGGTTGTATTTGTTAGGAATAGAGGATCGCCTGGACGTTGGGAGATATAAATTTGAGAGAAAAACAACTCTATTACTCACAAGAATAGATTTACAGAGTATTACAAAACTCTTACAAAAAAACTCTCAAACTCACACACACTCTCTAGGTTGTGATTACACTTCTCTGAGTGATTTAGGATGATTTACAATTGAGGTTTGCACCTCTATTTATAGTAAAAATTCTATGGCGGTGGAAGGGTGTGAACGGAGATGGTGGGCGGCCGTCATCGTGTTCATCTTTGCTTCTTCTACATGGTGTTCAAAGAAGCCTACTTTGAACATCTAGAAGGTGAGCTTCTAGATTGTAGGCTGGAAACTTTCAATTCTCCCCCTCCAGCCGAATCCACGAACATTCCAGTTATGTCTTTGCATAACTCCAACTTCTCTCGAGTCACCACCTTTGTTAACATATCCGCAGGATTCTCCTTTGTATGGATCTTCACTAGTCTTAACAGTTGTCGATTAATTACCTCGCGTATCCAATGATAGCGAATATCAATATGTTTTGTACGGGAATGGTACATGGAGTTCTTGCTCAAATCTAGAGCACTCTGACTGTCACAATGTACCTTGTACTCCTTTTGCTTGATTCCAAATTCTTGGAGATAACGCTTTAACCACAACATTTCTTTTCCAGCTTCTGCGGCAGCAATATACTCTGCTTCAGTTGTGGATAATGCAACACACCTCTGTAGTCTTGACTGCCATGAAACAGCTCCCCCTGCAAAAGTGTAAATGAATCCTGAAGTAGATTTCCTACTATCAGGATCTCTGGCCATATCCGCATCTGTATAGCCTTCCAAGATTGGATCAGCTCCCCCGTAACAAAGACATAGATTCTTTGTACCTTTAAGATATCTGAGAATCCATTTTACTGCATCCCAATGCTCTTTCCCGGGGTTCGAGAGAAAACGACTCACCGTTCCCACTGCATGAGCAATATCGGGTCTTGTACACACCATCGCATACATCAAACTTTCAACTTCTGAGGAATATGGTACTGACGACATCTCCCCGATCTCTTCCTTGGATGAGGGACAAGAACTCTTGCTTAACTTGAAATGGTTAGCTAATGGAATGCTAACAGGTTTGGCATTGTTCATATTGAAACGTGAAAGCACTCGTTCAATATACTTCTCCTGAGATAGCCATAACCTTTTATTCTTCCTATCTCGGGTTATCTGCATTCCCAAAATCTGTTGAGCCTGTCCTAAGTCTTTCATGTCAAAAGACTTAGAGAGTTCCTTCTTCGGCTGGTTGATCTTCGTTACGTCTTTCCCTATGATCAAAATATCGTCTACATAAAGTAGAAGAGCAACGAAATCTCCTTCAGAAAACTTCTGAATGTAGACACACTCATCTGCTGCAATTTTCTTGTACCCGTGACTCACCATGCACGAGTCAAACTTCTTGTACCACTGCCTAGGTGCCTGCTTCAAACCGTACAAACTTTTCTTCAGCTTGCATACGAGGTTATCTCCTGAAACCTCAAAACCTTCTGGCTGCTCCATGTAAATTTCTTCATGTAAATCTCCATGAAGAAAAGCTGTCTTTACATCCATCTGTTCAAGCTCCAAGTTCATACTTGCGACCAATCCAAGTATGACTCTAATTGAAGTCATCTTGACTACTGGTGAAAATATCTCGTCAAAATCAATCCCTTTCTTCTGTTGGAATCCTTTGACTACAAGTCGTGCTTTATATTTCACCACTTTTCCACTACCATCCTTTTTCAGCTTGAACACCCATTTATTTTTCAGTGCCTTCTTCCCGCGTGGAAGTTCTACAATCTCATAAGTTTGATTTTTCTGCAGAGAATCCATCTCATCATGCATTGCGAGCAACCATTTTTCTTTATCCTTATGAGTTACTGCTTCATGAAAACTCTCCGGTTCTCCATCTTCAGTAAGTAGAAGGTACTCGGATTCTGGATATCTACTCGATGGAATCCGACCACGTTTAGATCTACGAACTTCTGGAACATTCTGAGGAGATCCACCATCATCTTGACCTTGTGATGGTTCTGGAACGTCTGGCAGATGGGGTTGTGGCTCCCCCTGCTCAGCACCGTCATTTTTCTCATTATCTTCTACTTCTGGAATTTCTTCTTGCACTGAAAATTCATTTCTCATGAATGATTCCGTTGTTGCCTCTGGCACCTGAGCAGCAACATTTGTCTTCTGAGATATTGTGGGCTTTTCAATATCTTTTATTGTCTGGCTTTTATGGAACACTACGTCTCTACTTCTGATCACCTTTTTCTCCTTTGGATCCCATAATCTGTATCCAAATTCTTCATCTCCATAGCCTATGAATATGCATGGAGTGGTCCTTGCATCCAGCTTCTGCCTGAGCTCCTTGGATACATGTGCGTACGCCAAACATCCAAATACTCTTAAGTGAGAGTATGATGGATCCTTTCCAGACCAAAGTTTCTCCGGAACTTCAAAATTCAGTGGTACTGATGGAGATCGGTTGATCAAATAACAAGCGGCTCTGACTGCTTCTCCCCAGAATGGCTTTGGCAGCTTAGCCATACTGGGCATGCTCCGAACACGTTCCATGATTGTTCGGTTCATTCTTTCTGCTATACCATTATGTTGAGGGGTACGTGGGACCGTCTTCTCATGTCGGATGCCATTTGATCTGCAATAGGCATCGAACTGCCTGGAAGAGTATTCACCGCCGTTGTCGGATCGAAGACACTTTAACTTCTTTCCTGTCTCACGTTCTACCATGACATGGAACTGTTTGAAGTAATCGAACACCTGGTCCTTCGTCCGCAAGAAATATACCCACACCTTTCGAGAAGTATCATCGATAAACGTCAGAAAGTATCGATTGCCGCCAATTGATTCAACCTCCAAGGGACCGCAAACATCAGAGTGTACCAGACTGAGTAACTCTGATTTTTTCGTTGAAGAGGAATTAAACGAGACTCTATGCTGCTTACCAAACAGACAATGATTGCAAGGATCTAGTGCAGCATCCTTGTCTACATTGATAAGCTCCTTCTTTATTAGGGTAGACAACCCTTTCTCACTCATGTGACCGAGTCTCTGGTGCCATAAATTTTGTGAAGCCTCCTTTTCTGCAACATTAATACTGTCTGTGCAGATCTTCGCATGAGTCTTGTACAGTGTGCCACAAATGTGTCCTCGAGCGACTATCATAGCGCCTCTTGACAATTTCCATGTGCCTCTACTGAAATGACTATCATAGCCCTGTTTATCGAGAGCTACTCCAGAAAGTAAATTCAGCCGAAGATCTGGCACATGGCGGACATCCTTCAGAGTGATTGTGCTCCCAGAACTTGTCTTTATCCTGACATCTCCAATTCCGACAATCTCAGCGGAACTGGAATTTCCCACCTTCACCACTCCAAAGTCACCAGCTTTGTATGTTGTGAAGTATTCCTTGTATGGAGTCACGTGGTAGGAAGCTGCAGTATCTACCACCCATTCTGTTTCTTCTCGTGAGACGTGAAGGCATGTCTCATCATGGGTTGAACAATAAGCTACATCAACAGAGATAGTCACTAATGTTTCTCCACCCTTATTCTTCGGCTGTGAACTGCTTTGACCTTGTTCCTCTTTTAATCTATAGCAGTTCTTCTTCATATGTCCCTCTAATCCACAATGATGGCATTTATATGTTGGTTTTCTGCCATCAGCTGACCTGCCCCTGCTCTTGCTTCTGCCTCTTCATTTATTTTTGCTACTCATTCGCTGTCTCCCCCGATTCTCTGTGACAAAGGCATGGGTCTGATCTGTGCCCATGTCTTTTCTCCTTGCCTCTTCACTGAATAGGGCATCCTTGACCATTGACATGGTAAGTTTGCCATTTGGGGCTGAGTTGCTGAGTGTTACTACCAGCGTTTCCCAACTATCGGGAAGGGAGCTAAGTAGCAGTAGCGCCTGAACTTCATTGCCAAGCGGCATCTCTACAGACGATAACTGGTTGACCAAGCTCTGGAACTCACTGGTATGCTCGGCAACTGAAGTTCCACTTTTAAGCTTCATGTTGACTAAACGCCTCATCAGCAGGGCTTTATTCCGAGCAGTCTTGGCCTGGTACATGTCCTCCAACTTTTTCCAGAGGACATATGCGTCTGTCTCTTGTGCAACATGGTGGAAGACACTATGATCAATCCATTGACGGATCTGACCAATAGTTTTTCGGTTTGATTTCTTCCACTCTTTCTCTTTGGCAGAATCAGGGTTTATACCCTTTAATTCAATAGGATCAAACAAATCCTTACAGCTGAGGAGATCTTCCATTCGAGGTTTCCACAGCGTGTAGTTTGTGGCTGTGAGCATAATCATAGCTCCGAAAGATGATGTTGACTCTTCTGTGGACATTATCACCTTACAAATAATTTTTCAACACAAACGGGGTTGAATTGTAGAAAACAGAGATCACCGTTACATCCGGAACGGTTGAAAATGGTGGAATAGACACTTCACGGCTTAAATTCCACTTACGGGGCAAAATTATAATTTTTATAAACTTCAGGGACCAAGAATGAAATTCTGAAAATTTCAGGGAACAAATTGTAAAATTTCAGAATTGCTACAGTACCGCTACAGTACTGCTACAGTGACTTGCTACAGTGCCGCCAGCTGCTACAGTGAATTGCTACAGTGATCGTCTTTTCCAGCAAAAATTCGGGCACCGGTCGTCTTCTCCGGCGAGATTCCGGCGAGTTGACCAAACTTTGACCGCGTTTTCTGGGCTCGTTATAACTCCGTTTAAGTCGCGTTTTTTGCGTTGGACTCGGTTCGACGAGACGAATCCAATGGTACACTCAAAATTGAATTTTGAGAAAACTTCCGAAAACCCAAAAACTCAACCAACGTCTCTAACCAAGCTCTTGATACCACTTGTTAGGAAGAGAGGATCGCCTGGACGTTGGGAGATATAAATTTGAGAGAAAAACAACTCTATTACTCACAAGAATAGATTTACAGAGTATTACAAAACTCTTACAAAAAAACTCTCAAACTCACACACACTCTCTAGGTTGTGATTACACTTCTCTGAGTGATTTAGGATGATTTACAATTGAGGTTTGCACCTCTATTTATAGTAAAAATTCTATGGCGGTGGAAGGGTGTGAACGGAGATGGTGGGCGGCCGTCATCGTGTTCATCTTTGCTTCTTCTACATGGTGTTCAAAGAAGGCTACTTTGAACATCTAGAAGGTGAGCTTCTAGATTGTAGGCTGGAAACTTTCAGTATTTGGTCGATAGCATAAGGTGGAGTGGAGATTGAAGTGTGGTGTTGATTTAGTTTGATAAAGCAGGAAACGAAAATGGTGAGTGTGAAGATGATGGCCACGGTTATTGGTGATCGAATGAAGTCTGAAATGAGAGAGAGAGAGAGAGAGAGAGAGAGAGAGAGAGAGAGAGAGAGAGAGAAGAGATGGTAGCTATGGTGGTTCTTGTAGATGGTGTAAGGCAGCTTCTTAAGGTGATGGTACTTTGCAAAGATGGAAACCGAATAGGATAAGGTGGTTTTGCAGGTGTATGGTTATCAAATATAGAAGCGGTTTTTTGTGAATGCTTGTATCATAACTTCCTCATTATATATACGATTGATTGATTGATTGATTGATTGATTGATTGATTGATATATATATATATATATATTGAGAGTTGTCGACATGAAGAATCAATCCGAAGATATACCAACAAAACAATAAAAGAAAACAGATTGAGAATGTTGTCAGAAATATTCGAGCAAGGAAGAAGAAAACAAGGAAAATAAAAATAGAAAGTGAAGTGTAACAAATTCGTATGATTGCTATTACCAACTTGATTTGATCGGGTTTGTATTGTTGTGATGGTGGTCGACAAAGCATCTCGAGCAGGAAGGAGGTAATAAGAAAATATAGAAATAGATAGGGACTTGAAATAGATTCGTACGCTTTAACTGTTATTGACAGATAACAAATTTTGTATCTGTCTGTTTGATTTCTTTTCTCCTCCTTTATTCGAATTGCAGTAAAGAATAACATCGACATAGCTAGCTGGTAATCGAATAATTAAAGTTATTAAAAGTGATTTGATCAGTTTGAGAAGTTGATTTGGACACTCAACTGATTTTGTTGTATTGTGAATTCGTTTGGTATCAATTGCAGACAGGAAGAATTGAGCATGGAAGAAGATAGGAAAAAGCTTCAAAACAGATAATGACCGGAAACAAATTTGTACACCTAATTGATATTGATAGGGATTTGATTTGTACGATTGATTTGGATGTATAACAAATTCAGAAGAATGAACAAAATATATTACAGTTTGATTGAGATGTAAAATTGATTCCAGTTCTATACCTGTTTTATCAATTTAGTATTAATAAATAAATAAGTATATTAATAATAATAATAATAATAATAATAATAATAATAATAATACTAGTAATAATAATAATTATATAATAATAATATTAACAATAATGATAATAATAATTATTGATAACAATATTAAAAAAATGTTATTATTTATTATATTAATGATAAATTATATTATTTTTTATAATATTATTTATATTATTAATACTGATTTTAATGATAATGGTAATTATAAAAATTACAATATTAACAATCTTAATAATAACTAAAATCATAATTTTACTACTAATTATAATAAAAATGATATTAATAATGATAACAATAATATCAGTAATAATAATATGACAAATTGAATGTATTGAATTATATATATATATATATATATATATATATATATATATATATATATATATATATATATATATATATATATATATATATATATATATATATATATATATATATATATATATATATATATATATATATATATATATATATATTATGTTAAAATGATAATATTCATAATAATGATATTAACATTAATATTAATATTTATTTTTAAGATTGATAATGAAAGTGATAATAATAACATAACTATATTTTAACTTGCAATTACATATATTACTATTACAATTTATTATTTATTTAATATTAATAATTAACCTATATAGAATATTTAATATTTATACATTTTAATATATTACAATATACATATAATCATCAATTATATATATATATATATATATATATATATATATATATATATATATATATATATATATATATATATATATATATATATATACACTTTCATATATACACATTTATTTACACACAATTGTTCGTGAATCGTCGGAAATGGTCGAAAGTTAAATGAATGCCAGAAAACAGTTCAAAAATTTTGAGACTTAACCTAACAGACTTTTCTTATCGTGTCAAAAATATTAAATCGTATCGAGAGTTTGGTTTAAAGTTTGTTGAAAATTTCTGGGTCATTACAACAAACAACATCCGAAATTACTTTGTCTCGATCAACAATGCCATTCATCTCTAAAAGTAGCAAGAACCTAGGTTTATCAAAAGCCTTAATGAAAACATCAGCCCTATGGTCCTTAGTACCTATTCTCTTAACCTCAATTATCTTTTTCTCATGGCAATCCCTAAGAAAATGACATTTAACACTTATGTGTTTAGTCTTAGAATGTTGCACAGGATTCTTAGTAATTGCAATAGCAGCAGTATTATCAATATAAAGAGGAGAGAAAGAGATTCTTAGTCCGTAATCGCGAAGTTGTTGTTGGATCTAAACAACTTGCGAACAGCAACTAGCAGCAGCAATATATTCAGCTTCACACGTGGAAAGCGCAACTGCAGTTTGTTTCTTGCACTACCAGATCACCAGCCTTTCACCTAAAAATTGACATCCTCTTGATGTAGATGTGTTGTTGATTTTGCAACCTGCATAGTTTGAATCACTAAATGCTACAAGATCAAACTTGTCTTCGTTCGAATACCAGATGCCGAGATTTGGAGAATGTAACAGATAGCAAAGAATTCTTTTGGCAGCTGTAAGATGAACTGTATTCGGATTAACTTGATAACGAGCATACAGACATGTTACGAACATAATATCCGGCCTAGATGCAGTGAGATACATGAGCGATCCGATGATTGCTCGATAGTATGTAAGATCAACATGCTCCCCTTCACAGTCTAACAAAATATGATGATTCACAGCTAGCGGGGTTGACACAAGACGTTCTTGAGTCATACCAAAACATTCGAGTATATCATTAACATACTTTGCTTGATGAAGAAAAATTCCATTATCAGTCTGTTCGACTTGCAAACCAAGAAAGTAGTGTAAGAGACCCAATTTGCTCATTTCAAATTCGTCCTTCATAACCTGCTCAAACTCATCGACGAGTTCCTGCTTAGTAGAACCGAAAATAATGTCGTCTACATAGATCTAGACCAAAATAATATCATCATCTTTAACTTTCGTAAACAGAGTACAAGCTACCGTGCCCATTTGATAACCTTTTTCGATCAGATAACTTGACAAACGTCCATACTGTAGTGACCGGGAAAATTTCGACTAATTTTAAATCAAACTCTCGATACGATATTGTATTTTCAACACGATAAGCAAAGTCTGTTAGGTTGGATCTCAAAAATTTTGTACTGTTTCATATATTCAATTGACCTTGGACCATTCCCGACGATTCACGAACAACTATTTGTAAATAGTTACATATATATTTGAATATATATATATATATATATATATATATATATATATATATATATAATATATAAAAATATATAAATATTACTTGTAAATATATAATATTATATTTAGTTATTTAAAAGAATATAATTAATATATTTATTTACTTAAACTTGTTAATTAAGATTTGATATATATATATATATATATATATATATATATATATATATATATATATATATATATATATATATATATATATATATATATATATATATATATATATATATATATATATATATATATATATATATAGAATGTGTATATTGAAAATGAATGATTTCGAGCCTAATTAGTAAACGTCAGTAACACTCGGTTGACGTTTTGTTAGTTTTAATATAGATATATTACATGTTCATGAAGGACTAAAATAAAAGTTGAACTGTAAATTGATTACGAAGATGTTAGATTTGTTAAAAATATTTTTACCTTTTTAAGTTTAAATATTAGTACTCCGTACATATAAATTGGAACAGAAAATAAATAATTATCGAACCTTTTTGATCAGGTTTCAAATAGTTAATGAGTGAAATAATTAAATATATTTAACCTAAAAATTTGGGATTTTTAGGGACACTTTTATATTTTAACTGTTTAGCAATGGACACGATATACTATCCGTGTGAAAGTTTCGGCAGTATACTTTCTGTTATATTTCACGAGAATCAAAATTATTAAGTTTACTGTGCCTAATTGAATTTAATTATGTTTACTATGCTTGACTACATTATATGTACATATGCATATTGTATATTGAGAAGATATTTCCTTCTCTTTCTCTGCTTATTGTGTCTATTCCAGTTACCCAAAACTCAACAAAAACCATCATGAATTGCATTACTACTTGTCAACTGTTTTCGGTTTATCTATCATAAACACACAACCATCATCTCTTCCTTATATATATATATATATATATATATATATATATATATATATATATATATATATATATATATATATATATATACATATGATATGATGATATAATTATGTGTGTCATCTTCTTCAATCCACGATCACCATTAGATCACCATCAAACCTTGTGATATATCTCTTCCCTTCTCGTTGTGATGTTGGCTGTTGGAAAACCCTCAACCACCATCATTCTCCAGCCACCCATCTCCATTCTTATCCTTTATGTCCAACACCATCATCACCACACAAAACAATATATTTTTTCTATTTAGTTTGAAACCCACACCTTGATCATCATTCTTAATTATCAATCATCAATATCAAATAACCATTAACACATTACAACCTGCTACAGTTCTGGGTTCTGTTTTGATCGAGGAAAACAGCATGGCGGCTGCTGCAGCTGTTTTACTTCGAACACCACCACTTAAGACCATCGTGAGCTGCATACTTCTAATGTTGCTTCGTTCTCGTTTCAGCTATTATAAAACCATCCAAAGACAGCCACTGTTGCAGCCAGGAAACACCATGAACAACCACCATTTAAACCTGCAATTACCATCGAGAACCGATGCTGTACATATCTATTTCTATTCCTGTATAACAAAGAAAATGGTGATGAATAACGATGTTGAAGACGATGGTGAGAAGAAGATGATGATGAATAGTGATTATGGTTACGTGTATATGATCATGGGTACGGTTATGATGTATCTTGATGAAAATATTAGAAGGTGAACGATGAAGATGTGATGATAAATATGATGGTGATGCACGATATAAACGATAATGATGATGAAGGTAAAATAAAGATAATAATAATACGTAAATAATTGATGATTATATGATAGTAATTCGATTTGCAAGATGATGATTTTATGATGAAGACAATATAATCTTAATGATATACGGGTTTGGTAATGATTTGATGAGGGAGGATAGTTCTAGGTTTTGATTTAATGAAGGAGAAGAAGAAACAGATTTGGTTAAATAAACATTTAGTTACGAATTAAAAATAGAAACGTGAGATAGATTGAATGGTTTGAGGTGTGTGTTGCTTACCGAGAGGTCCTGGGTTCGAAACCAGGAGTCTACAAAATATTTTCTTTTTCAATAAAAGCTGTCTTAAAAATGTTTCAGTTGTTGGGTCGTATCCTGTTTTCATATTGGGCCAAGAGCTTTTAAATTCGCTGTGGGCCGAGATCCAAGTATCATATTGGGCTGTGACTTGTTATGTTTATGGACTTGATGTTGGGCCAAAAGAAACTAGTTAAATATATATGGTATACGGGTTATATCAAAAAATCAGAAGCAGTCGAATGGTTAAGGGAATTTGCGTGTGAGTGAGAGGTCGTGAGTTCGAGTCCTGGCAGGGACAGATTTGTTATTTTTGAAGATTATACCCTTAAGGTAGTTTACTCATTTTTAATTATTATTATTATTATTATTATTATTATTATTATTATTATTATTATTATTATTATTATTATTATTATTATTATTATTATTATTATTATTATTATTATTATTATTATTATTATTACTACTACTACTACTACTATTAATGTTATTATCATTAACATTAAAATTAACATTGTAATTAAAATTATTACTATCATTATTATTATTTTCATTAACATGATTTTTATATATAAATTTATTTACATTATTTTTATTATCATTATTATTATCATTATTATTATTATTATTATTATTATTATTATTATTATTATTATTATTATTATAGTATTATTATTACTACAAACATAATAACATTATTTACATAAATATTACGTATAATAAATTTTGATTTACTGATATAATACTAATTATATAGAGATATATATGTATTAGTATAACTATATGTATAAATATTAATATACAAAATAATTATATATATAACTTTTGAAATAACAAATATATTACTAAATTAATTATGTAATATATATAAACTAGTTTGATTATTATTACATGTTGATTATATGTGATAAATTATACACAAATGATATAGGTTCGTGAATCCGAGGCCAACCCTGCATTGTTCAATATAGTCAAATGTGTTTTTACTACAAAATACATTAGGTGAGTTCATTTGCTCCCTTTTACTCTTTATATTTTTGGGACTGAGAATACATGTGCTATTTTTACAACTGCTTTATTAAATGCTTTTGAAATACATTTTGAACTGCGAATACATGAAATGCTTTTATAAATGTTTGACGAGATAGACACAAACAAAACATTCCTCGAATGAATTATGTGGACGTGATAATTGCCACCATTGAATTATGTGGACGTGATAATTGCCACAATTGATATGAATATTTTTCCCCTGATTATTATTGCTTGGTAACCTAAGAATTAGGGAACA